>NC_059214.1:31077758-31377758 GCF_020615455.1 Coregonus clupeaformis
TGTGCAGCTCTTAGAAAATCCTGTAGAGGGTCGGTGAGACACAAGACATATCATCACTAGAGGTGTGTGTAGAAGTCAAGTACATGCAGCTTACCACACACACACACACAGAGAAACATACTGCCAGCTATTTGGACAATGCGTAGAGAACACAAAAGCATCCCCAAAAACAGCAGATTAACAATACCAACACACCATTCGAATGAATTTCAAGTGGGCGATTTTATTAGGATTTTTGTACCTTTCAGTTAGACTTTTTTATTTATTTTATACTGTTTTGCATAGTTTAGGTACATTTTATTTTGAAATTCTCCAAGAACTGCTCTTCTACTTGCGTTGCCAGGCAACCGCACCACACAGATACAAAATCATGATAACCCTTTGCTGTGTGTCCATAGTAACAGGCACCGAAATGTCGTAGATATAGAAATGCTAGATTTGTTCTGCGCGATCAGTGGCATCACATTGAAGATTGTCATGTTTGGACCAGTGTCAACACTGTATTAATGAACTAACTGCTCTATACCTGTATTGGAAACCTAGCAGCTTCACTATAGTAGTATATACAGTAGATTAATAGCAAGAGTCACACAATGGATCCACTTGAAGCTTTTGCTCATCTTGTTTATTTATTGAAATGTACTGTGGCACCTAGTTAGGATGTGTGAGCTCCATAGAAATGCATTAGACAAACGGCCATAGACTCTGGAGTGGACTGGATGGAAACCGTCCTCTCTTGGACTGTGGACGGGGTGGGGAGCGTGGTCTCTGGTTCCCCCTGACCTGCAGTACACACGGCAGAAGGGTTGAGAATCTGTGTCACATTCCCAAAGTATGGAAGTGTGACATTCCTGTTCCGTAAAATAACCCGTTCACTGCCAGACAGACTGAAAGCTTTCGTTATTCTCTTCTCAATCGTGTCAAAATGTATATTGCATGACAATATTGCAGGAGGCATTTTGTTGTTTTGTAACCTTTGAACTCTTGAGCGTTGTGTTTGTGTGACAGAGCAATGCCAAGCCCTTCACTTCCTGTGCCAAGTGTCAGACGGATCTATAGAATAGGAAGTTACTTTCAACTGTTTATGGTTTTTTTTTTTTTTTTTAAATTATCTGCCATTCAAATCCTGAGATAGCTGAAGTCCTCATCACGTGCGTTGGTTGACAGCTATAGAACAGTGCATTCAAAGTGTATGTGGGTTTTCTATAAATAATGGGGCCAATGTGTGACATTGGGATAAAAATGTCAACAAAAAAAGATTTTCATGCAGTTCCACATGTGTACTTAGAGGAATAAAAGTGAATATATGCAAACTGGCCCATAACTCCACCTATACAACAACAAAGGCCTAGGACTATACATCCTTTAAGAAGGGTTCATACAGACATTGGCAAGTCAAATTCAAGCACTTAATTGTAATTTTCAAGGACCTCAACGTTATACAATTGTATAATGTATATAATTGTACATATAGGGCATAATATAGAACCCCCAAAAAGCATGCAACAGGTGTCAAAAAGGTAGATTATTACCAATGAATTTTTTCAAAACATGATGTTCAAATTATTATTACATTCTAAAAAGCGGCGCACAATTGGTCCAGCGTCGTCCAATAGGATGTATAGGACGTCCTATATGTCCTTCGGTAGGGGAGGGTTTGGCCGGCAGGGATGTGGGTTCGTTTCCCACGGGGGGCTAGTATGGAAAAACAAACATAAAACAAAAACAAACAAAAAAACGTGTATGCATTCACTAACTGTAAGTCGCTCTGGATAAGAGCGTCTGCTAAATGACTAAAATGTAAAATATGAGAGAATAATGTGGACATGGCCTGACTAAATAGATTGGATGCATGCATGGTGATTTTTCTGTAGCCTATGTGGCCGGCGCAGGGACACATAATAAAGCCATGAATAGCAGTAGCATTCATCTCACCATTTGAATCTCACCATCGCTGTTTTTATATTGAGAAAGTGCCCAAAAACCAGGTAACTTTTTCAATGGAAGGATTTGTATGGAAAGCCAAGTTGAAGCCAACATTAGATGTTGTCCTCCTCCTAATAACTGCAAGTGGTTTTACCACAACAGAGTAGTGCAACACCCTTCAAATTAAGCTGTGGGAAGAAAACGAAAGTGGCCTCTCTCACAAAAACTGATATCTCACACAAACTGATATCTCACACAAACTGATATCTCACACAAACTGATATCTCAAAAAAACTGATATCTCACAAAAACGGATCAAAAATGAAATCACATTATAAGGGAGCAGTAGAACTTATAAATTGGCTACAATAATTACAATAACTTTTCAAACACCAAACTGATTTTCAAGGTAGGCATATTCCAGTACTTGAATTTCTGAGCTCCAAATTCAAGTTCAAGTAGGCTACTTCAAGCCCCATGCATTTGTCATGTTATTTCATTACCAGATCATATTGTCAATAAGCCCACTAGACTATATAACTTGTTGTCATTATATCCAGAATAATTAATAGGAATAGAGTTGGGTGTTGTTCAATAGTCTATCCTACACAATTGGGCACAGTAGACTCTGTGTCCAATCTGAGGCACAAAAACATCTGAAAACATGAACACATTACCTTGATGCTTTCTCTGTTAAATCTAACGAGACCCTGCTGTAAATCAAGACGACAACAGATGATCAACATCAATGTGCTAGGGATATTAGATCCAACGTGGATCCAGGCACAACTGTCTTCACCGGCATAATGAATGAGACAGAAAAATATTCTGGACATTCCCTGTGAACACCTTTTTTCCAGCACTTGCGCCTCGAACACACCTACTGTGTCTTTGCGCAAAATGGCACGCAGCATCATCTGGATATGTGTGCAACAAAGTTCAACATTCACCTTCTGCTACCATTTCTGTCAAGCCGTCTATGCATACAATTTGATGTATACGTTCGATTTATCCAATGTATGCTCAACACAGAATGCACTGCAATGCAATGTTGCAAGGCATATGCACCGTTCCATTGGAAATGAGTGTACTTCTGGTATACCAAATCTCAATGACCCTGTAGGTGTGATCGAGGTGTTACACCCGTTGTCCACCAGATGCATATGCGTTTTGTTTTTCTGGATGTCTTGCCCACATTTTCCGTACTTGAGGTACATGTGCTTCACTTCTCAACTAGCTAAAAGCTAGCTAGTTGTAGTGTGTGTGTACTTCCGTTTGTACCACCGCACGGTAAAGCAACGCACAAGTTCAAAATATTGAACGCATGCGGTACACAGAACGCACCGCAGCTTAGTAAGGCATCCCCAACGTAGCATTGCAGACTGCTCCATTGACAATTAATGATTTCCGCCGGAACACAATGCGTTTGGTGCATCTGGCGGACATGAGGAGTTAGTGCATCGACGTCACAACAGCTGTTCGTCACTTGACAGTCATTCAGAAAATTCCTTCCTGGATCAGATGAGGATGTGTGAAAATATCACGGCGTAACTAATCAGCTGGACACCAAATGCGCATTCCAACAAGTATTATGCATAATTATTGAAGAACCACGTTAATGACAGTATTGATTTAGGTTTTAAGTAGGTAAGGTGACTCTTTCGATTAGAAGCATTCGATTTTGCAATGCATACATTCTTTTGGATTTGTGTGCCCATGAAAACGTTTTTCACCCCGTAACATAAGGACACGAAATGTTACATAGTTACACTGCATTTCTGAGATCTCTATATAAAAAACTGTCCGACAGCTAGAGGATTCTTACAGGGTTCAAGTTCAATGTCTAATTTAACTGATTAATGAATGCTTAATATTGATATAACGACAATTTACACTGCCATAAATGCAAGGACAGAAAATGTATGTTTTATGTCACATCATTTTTGAGAAATCCATCAAGACACCAACCATGATAAAGGGTTAAAGCAGGGTTTTTTGGTTTTTCCTTTCAATTAAGATCTAGACAACCAGGTGAGGGGAGTTCCTTACTAATTAGTGCCCTTAATTCATCAATTAAGTATAAGGGTGGAGCGAAAACCCGCAGACACTCGGCCCTCCGTGGAATGAGTTTTACACGTGGGTTAAAGGGATACTTCGGGATTTTGGCAATGAGATCCCTTTATCTACTTTCCCAGAGTCAGATGAACTCATGGAAATGTATGTCTGAAGGAAGTTAGCTAGCATTAGCACAATGACTGGAAGTCTATGGGCATCTACTAGCATGCTAGTAGATACCCATAGCTAGTAGATAGCTATGATCCCCCCCTTATATCTTAATGCAATGACATGAAAGAAATTGGCAGATTATTATCAATGGCTTCAACAGCTGTAACAGGTTGTCCAGTGTAGGAAATCCTCTCTGGTACCCTAGTTTATAGAAAGACTGTGTATGGGTGTTTAGAACCAGGATATGTTAGCTAGTTAGGTCAGCAGCACATTTTTACCATATTGTTGGCTCTAGGCTAGATCTATGCATCACTGAGTTAGATGTGTTGTTTTTAGCCTGTTGAAAGAGTAGTTCAAGGCAACTGTGCATAACCCTGGCCTGAACCCAATACCCGGTCCAACATCAGAGGTGGAACCTCCATCTTAAACTTCAGCTTTTCATTGGTTTTGCCACAATTCCATCAAAAGGGAATTTGACAAGCCCAGGATCTCTGACTCTGAACCAGGAAGTGGAGGGTGTGGCGTTGGTGTGTGATGTCACAGTGCCACTGTGATTGAAGCTGTACAGTCGTACTCTGAATGGTGTTTTTGTAGTAATCAACATCCCTAGACGCCTCCTAAACGTTCTCCAGACGTTCTGACGGTGTTGTAGCTGTGTTACGAGGGCTGCATGTAGTGGCTGTGTGCTGGCTCCAGATTTAGCTGTAAAATAACTTTGTGGTGATGTGTTCAGTTCAGCCAGTGCTGCTTTTTATCTCTGAGAAATAATAGTGAAATGAAAAGGAAGGCCATAGCTTTTTTAAATGCTTATTGTGTTTTTTGTTGTATGACATGTTTTTGTAGATTTTTATTTTGTGTATATACAGTCACATCCCAAATTATTGGCACCCTTGATAAAGATGAGCAAAATACTGTATAAAATAAATAATACAAATACTGAGCTACATTGTAGGCTTGTACGATATTATGTTATACTAATACAATTGCTCAGATCATTTGTTTTGTTTAACAAGTAATAAAAACAAATGTAAAAAAAAAACGAGAGGCACCCCTGTTTTCAATACTTTGTGCACCCTTTCCTGGCGAGGATAACGGTGCTTTTTCTATGTTTTATTGAAGAACACATTGGGAGGTATCTTAGACAATTCCTCCATAGAGAATCTTTCTAGATCCTTGATCTCCTTTGATCTGTGCTTATGGACTGCCCTCTTCAATTCAAACCAAAGGTTTTCAATGTGGTTCAAGTCCGGAGACAGATGGCCATTGCAAAATGTTGATTTTGTGGTCTACCATTTCTTTGTAGGATTTTGATGTGCGCTTGGGGTTATTGTCTTGCTGGAAGATCCACTTGCGGCCAAGTTTCAGCCTCCTGGCAGAGGCAACCAGGTTTTTGGCTCAAATGTCCTGGTACTTGGTAGAGTTCATGACGCAGTTGACCTTAAAAAGGGCCCCAGGACCAGTGGAAGCAAATCAGCCCCATAACATCAAAGATCCATCACCATAATTTACAGTAGGTATTAGGTTATTTTCTGCATATGCTGTGCTTCAACTGACCATAGAGCACGGTTACAATCCAAGTGCCAATGCCATTTACATTTGTTGGTTGCTCTCAATAGAGGCTTTTTTTCTGGCAACCCTTCCAAATAGCCTATTGGCTTGGAGGTGTTGTCTAATTGTAGATTTGGAGACTTGGTGACCCCAAGATGCGACCAAGTTCTGCAATTCTCCAACTGTGGCCCTTGGACTTTTCTTTGCCTCCCGAACCATCTTCCTCACTGTGCGTGGGGATAAGATACACTTGGGTCCTCTACCAGGCAAGTTTACCACTGTTCCAGTTGTTTTAAACTTATTAATTTTGCTCTAACAGCGGTAACTGGTATATTTGTTTTTCCAGTTTTTTTGTACCCATTGCCTGATTTATGAAAGTCAAAAACCATTTGGCTCCTTTCATTCATGAGTTCTTTGCCTTTCCCCGGGGTGATGGAAGACAACGGAATTTTACATGTGTGTTACCTAATTTTTATACCCCAATGAAACAGGAAGCCATGGGAAGGCCACAATACAGTTCCTTAAATTGAGATTAACTTAAACTTAAAAGTAGAATGTGAATGAAGTTACATTTATTTTTCTTTTATACAGTATATAAGAATGTTTAGGAGTGGCAATAATTTGTCATTTTTAGATTTTTTAAACTTGTTAAACAATCTTTCTCTGAGCAAATGTATTAGTATAAAATACATTTTTCCCATTTTGGTGATGATACAATACAGGTATTTTATCTTTTTTTTGGTTGCTTATCTTTATCAAGGGTGCCAATACTTTGGGATGTGACTTTATATTCTATTGAATAGTAACAATTGCTATCATTAGAAAGGCACTTTGCTATTCTGTCAGTTTATTGCAATAAAAACATGTAAAGTGCAACCTTCAGTGTTGACATTCCTCCTGACCCTTCCATATGTTTCTTTCTATGAACCTCCAGAGGCGCTTACATTTTAGTAATTTAGCAGACACTCTTATCCAGAGCGACTTTACAGTTAGTGAGTGCATACATATATATATATATTTTTCATACTGGCCCCCCGTGGGAATCGAACCCACAACCCTGGCGTTGCAAGCGCCATGCTCTACCAACTGAGCTACACGGGGCCATAGTACAAAGATACAGTGGCTAGTGGAAGTATTCACCCCCCTTGGCATTTTTCCTATTTTGTTGCCTTACAACTTTGAATTTAAATTGATTTTTGGAGGGGTTTGTATCATTTGATTTACACAACATGCCTACCACTTTGAAGATGCAAAATATTTTTTCTTGTGAGACAAACAAGAAAAATACATAACTATTCACCCCCCCCAAAGTCAATACTTTGTAGAGCCACCTTTTGCAGCAATTACAGCTGCAAGTATCTTGGGGTATGTCTCTATAAGCTTGGCACATCTAGCCACCGGGATTTTTGCCCATTCTTCAAGGCAAAACTGCTCCAGCTCCTTCAAGTTGGATGGGTTCCGCTGGTGTACAGCAATCTTTATGTCATACCACAGATTCTCAATTGGATTGAGGTCTGGGCTTTGACTAGGCCATTCCAAGACATTTAAATGTTTCCTCTTAAACCACTTGAGTGTTGCTTTAGCAATATGCTTAGGGTCATTGTAAAGCCCAGCTCTGTGTAGTGTACGGCTTAAAGTGGTCCTATGGACAGATACTCCAATCACCGCTGTGGAGCTTTGCAGATCCTTCAGGGTTATCTTTGGTCTCTTTGTTGCCTCTCTGATTAATGCCCTCCTTGCCTGGTCCGTGAGTTTTGGTGGGCAGCCCTCTCTTGGCAGGTTTGTTGTGCTGCCATATTCTTTCAATTTTTTAATAATGGATTTAATGGTGCTCCGTGGGATGTTCAAAGTTTCAGATATTTTTTTTTACCCAACCCTGATCTGTACTTCTCCACAACTTTGTCCCTGACCTGTTTGGAGAGCTCCTTGGTCTTCATGGTGCCGCTTGCTTAGTGGTGTTAGACTCTGGGGCCTTTCAGAACAGGTGTGTATATATACTGAGATCATGTGACACTTAAATTGCACACAGGTGGACTTTATTTACGTAATTATGTGACTTCTGAAGGTAATTGGTTGCACCAGATCTTATTTAGGGGCTTCATAGCAAAGGGGGTGAATACGTATGCACGCACCACTTTTCTGTTATTTATTTTTTAGAATTGTTTAAAACAAGTTATTTTTTTCATTTCACTTCACCAATTTGGACTATTTTGTGTATGTCCATTACATGAAATCCAAATAAAAATCCATTTAAATTACAGGTTGTAATGCAACAAAATAGGAAAAACGCCAAGGGGGATGAATACGTTTGCAAGGCACTGTACTCTTAGCATTTATTTATTTTGATTAAGGAATTCTTCTCTATTCAGCCCAAGCTACTATATCTGATCCTTCCATGACACAGTTCGCTTCTTCAGCGCTGTAGTGAGGGTTAATACCCATGATGCTCTAGGGGTACTGAGTGAGTGTAAGATGTTGCCCTTGTGACCCTGTGGCAAAATGTGAGTCAGTTTCTGCCTTTTCACCACATGGCCAGGAGGGTCAAAATGGCGTCAGTGTGTGTGTCAGCCTGTCGCAGGGATAAATGGTGCTCACAGGTCTCCCCTCGGCTAAGCAGCCTCTTTCTGACGGCCTCAGCAAATCACATCACACCCTTCATAACTCATTCTAACAAACACACACTCTCTCCCTCTAACACACACACACGTCCACTGTTGCCCTTAACATTCCAAACACACACTCACAAACTTTCCAGTGGGGACCAAATCATATCACCCTCTCCATAACTCACAGTGGCACAGAGGGAAAATAACATTTACCGCAGCAGAAATGATATTCCTATGTGTCAACTTGATGCATGCAGGGTTAGTGGATCATATCGTGGGCTCAGTGGTACCCGGGTCGCCCTGTAGGGCTGGCTCTATGGGAAACTCTCCTATCTGTCACACAGTACTACACGGATGGTGTGCCACTGATAGTGGCATCACTGATGACATTGTTGATACTATTGTCAATGTGCTCTTTCACAACTCTGGTGGAGACAAAGAAATGGTGCTCAGTGGGGGATATTTTTCTCTCATCTCGCTCTCTCCTTCTGTTGCTCTCTTTGTTTTTCACACTCACTCATTCCCTCTCAAACTCATTCTCTCCCTCCCCCCAAACACACACACACGACAAGGGCTATTTTCGATAACAGTAAATAATAAAATACATGCTCACAGAGGACAGATACCAGAGGGCAAACATGGGCAGACAGCGCTTAACGATCCAGAGCAGAGAAGCAGCAGGCATGCTAGTAGATGAGGATTTATCACCAGTGAGAGAGGAGCAGAATATAGATCGAGGGGCAGGACATCTCTCCAGGTTATACTTCAGCTAGTTGGGGGGGGGCAGTATTCAGAACAGCATAACAATGATCAAATATGTACAAGAAGATGAACAGGAATGTATGTCCCATAGGCAACAGCATCAGGTATTACTGGCGTCATCATAACGTGACCATTGAATATGCCCGGAGCTTTTGTGTTTAATGTAGCACCTGAGGTTGTAGTGACTTTACGTGTGTGTGCGCAACACGTGAGAGTTCCCACAGTAACTGCTCTGACTCATGTCCTAATACTATACACTGTTCAGGTTGTGTGTCCTGAGGCTTGGAGACTTGATTTGTCTGCAGTATTAGTTGGTCTCCTGAGTGTTGCTCTCCGTGTTAACTCTCTCTGCCAGGAGGCTGGGGATCAATACCTGTATTAAAGGCCTATTGGTTAGGACCGGATCATTGGAGAAATGTCGCAGTTTTCCTGCCGATAGACAAATAAAGACCATTGAACAAATACTATTTACAAATCTCTCAGTTTTCCTGTTGATAGACAAATAAAGACCATTGAACAAAGACAATTTACTGTGAAGAGGACCGTGTGACATTGCTGGCATCATGGCGAACTAACCAAACACCTACACTCTCTTCCTGATATAAGCTGAGCTCTCACAGCTTTGCACACGGCGATAACAGCAATGCCGTGATCTCATCCATTATGAATTAGAAAACACGAACACACACACACACACACACACAGAGACATCAATAAGTCTTGGCTTATCTAGTATAGATAGGCTTTGGGTGCCCTTTGGCACAGATCTAGGATCAGCTTACCCTTCATCAATCCTATCCTTACCTATTAGGGGGGAAATGTGAAACTGACCTTAGATCAGGACCTAGGGACAAATTAATCTTACTCCATGTGCCTGCCTTGAACAGCTCTGATTACCTGATGAACGTCTCACCAAGCCGCTACTTCTACACTACCTCTATTACAGTGGAGGCTGGTGGGAGGAGCTATAGGAGGACGGGCTCATTGTAATGGCAGAAATTGAATAAATGGAACTGTATCAAACAAATGGAAACCACGTTTGACTCTGTTCCATTGATTCCATTCCAGCCATTACAATGAGCCCGTCCTCCTATAGCTCCTCCCATCAGCTTCCACTGCTCTATTCAAGCAATGTTATTGCACTGTCATGGAACTATATGGAAAATGATCCGCTCATAAAATCACTGCTACCGTGTGCTTGCCCTGTATGCATAAATGGCATACATTACTGTAGACCCTCTCCTAAAACAACTGAAAACAGAGGGGAACTATGGAGCAACCATAACAAACAAGCACCCCATGTCACTGCGCCTCCCTCCCTCGGCGAATTACAATCACCGCCTCCCATGAATCTCTGCAGACTCACTCCCCCCCGGGGCAAAGCAAAGAGATCTTTTGTAATGTTATTCTACGCAATTACAGTACATTTTTTAAATTGTTAATTAGATGGAGCTAGCACACACGCTTTATCAGAGTGAGGACTTTATGCATAAGTAATGCCGTGTTCATGTGCCAGTCAGAACTTGGAAACTTGGACATTTCCAACTGTTTTTTAGAGTAGTTGTAGTTATACACGTGCCGCGTTCAACCAGTTAGCAAGTCTGACATTTTCGAGTTTCCTAGTTCCGACTGGCACGTGAACGGCTGTGACAACAGTGAGCTAATCAGCGCCACGCTTCCTGCCTTCTGTGGGATTGTGGGTAATTATGAATAAGCTGGAAGATGCGACGAGTGAGGTAATGTGCTTTTAGTGCTGAAGTGGACAGGGAGGAGAAGAGAGCAGAGACATCACCGCTAGCCACCAGAAAGAAAGAGAGAGAGAGAAAGAATAGTGGGAAAGGTGAAGAAGGCGAGAGGGAGAATAAAAAGGGTAGATGAAAGGGGATATAATAAAGGAGAGTGCATTGAGAGCCACACCATGTTCTCTTACAGTAAAACATTCATTATACACTAGCCTATCTTTACACCGATGGATTTGAATAATCCATTTAATGTGGTTGCATGATGGATGAGAAATGTTACATCTCTAGTCTACATATCAATACGTTTTGATTTACATGATCATAAATGTGATTAAATCTAATTCACATTGGAATTCGAAGCATTGGATGTCACATCTCTTCCCAGTAGATAGTGTTTATGAGAAGAGTAGGGGTGTATTTGTAACGCCGATTCTGTTGCAAAACATTTTGCAAGAGAAAACATTTACTCCAAATGGAAAATGTTTTGCAACTAAAACAAGAGTTTCTATTGGACAAATTCTGGTAGGTCCCGCCCCATTTTTTGCTTCCGTTTTGGTTCTTAAACGGTAAACGGTTTCCGTTGTAAGACGTAATCAATACACCCCTGGTTTCTGGTTTAGCAGTGGTAGTGTGTTCCAATGAGGGATGTAGGCTCTGACTACTAAACCCTGCTCAGTAGGGGCACTCTGAAGTGATGGGGTTGTGTCCTCTGTGTACTGCTATGTTCCAGCCTTCACACCAGAGACAGCAACCCAGCCAGACTTAGACTGCAGGTCTCTGAAGACAGGATCAAAAACTCCACGACATGACGGCTGCCAGCATGTGCGCATGCATACGTGTACGCGTGTACAGTACCAATCAAAAGTTTGGACACACCTACTCATTCAAGGGTTTTTCTTTATTTTTACTATTTTCTACATTGTAGAATAATAGTGAAGACATCAAAACTATGAAATAACACATATGGAATCATGTAGTAACCAAAAAAGTGTTAAACAAATCAAAATATATTTTATTTGAGATTCTTCAAATAGCCACCCTTTGCCTTTGACAGCTTTGCACACTCTTGCATTCTCTCAACCAGCTTCATGAGGTAGTCACCTGGAATGCATTTTAATTAACAGGTGTGCCTTCTTAAAAGTTAATTTGTGAAATTTCTTTCCTCCTTAATGCGTTTGAGCCAATCAGTTGTGTTGTGACAAGGTAGGGGGGTATACAGAAGATAGCCCTATTTGGTAAAAGACCAAGTCCATATTATGGAAAGAACAGCTCAAATAAGCAAAGAGAAACGACAGTCCATCATTACTTTAAGACATGAAGGTAAGTCAATACGGAACATTTCAAGAACTTTGAAAGTTTCTTCAAGTGCAGTCGCAAAAACCATCAAGCACTATGATGAAACTGGCTCTCATGAGGAACGCCACAGGAATGGAAGACCCAGAGTTACCTCTGCTGCAGAGGATAAGTTCATTAGAGTTACCAGCCTCAGAAATTGCAGCCCAAATAAATGCTTCACAGAGTTCAAGTAAAAGACACATCTCAACATCAACTGTTCAGAGGGGACTGTGTGAATCAGGCCTTCATGGTCGAATTGCTGCAAAGAAACCACTACTAAAGGACACCAATAATAAGAAGAGACCTGCTTGGGCCAAGAAACACGAGCAATGGACATTAGACCAGTGGAAATTAGTCCTTTGGTCTGGAGTCCAAATTTGAGATTTTTGGTTCCAACCGCCGGGTCTTTGTGAGACGCAGTGTGGGTGAACGGATGATCTCTGCATGTGTATTTCCCACCGTAAAGCATGGAGGAGGAGGTGTTATGGTGTGGGGGTGCTTTGCTGGTGACACTGTCTGTGATTTATTTAGAATTCAAGGCACACTCAACCAGCATGGCTACCACAGCGTTCTACAGCGATATGCCATCCCATCTGGTTTGGGCTTAGTGGGACTATCATTTGTTTTTTAACAGGACAATGACCCAACACATCTCCAGGCTGTGTAAGGGGTATTTTACCAAGAAGGAGAGTGATGGAGTGCTGCATCAGATGACCTGGCCTCCACAATCCCCCGACCTCAACCCAATTGAGATGGTTTGGGATGAATCGGACCGCAGAGTGAAGGAAAAGCAGCCAACAAGTGTGCAGCATATGTGGGATTTCCTTCAAGACTGTTGGAAAAGCATTCCAGGTGAAGCTGGTTGAGAGAATGCCAAGAGTGTGCAAAGCTGTCAAAGGCAAAGGGTGGCTATTTGAAGAATCTCAAATATAAAATAAATTTTGATTTGTTTAACACTTTTTTGTTTACTACATGATTCCATATGTGTAATTTCATAGTTTTGATGTCTACACTATTTTTCTACAATGTAAAAATAAAGAAAAACCTTTGAATGAGTAGGTGTGTCCAAGCTTTTGACTGGTACTGTACGTTACTGGGGTTATAATAAGCTTCTGTGTGTGTGCACCCAACAATCATTCTCTCCTGCAAGTGCCTGCGGACATACAGTGAAACATGTACAGTAGGCAGCTAACCCTGACGTGATACAGAGTGTGGAGGAGGAGAGCACGCGTCAGAATAAGGCTCTAACCAACGCTACATAATCTCTTTCACTCTCTCTCGCTCAGTAAATGGCAGCATCTGGATATGGTTGCTATGGCACCAGTGACATAACTTTTCCATTCCCTTGAGTAGCATTGGCTATACGTACAGCACAGTAGGCTTATGTGTACGTGTGCTTGATGTGAGTTTACCCATGTGTAAGTCTTCTGTCAAGAGTTTTCCTCCTTGAATCTATGATTCCCTTTTTAATTGGGAATTTCTAGAATGGGGGTTATAGTGCACCATCGCACTTCTCTGTTTTCGTCTCTTAAAGATGACAAGCATTTCATCAAACGTAAATGTGCAGTGTCTTATACATACATGTAGAGAATAGTGTGCACGTATGATTCACAGCATTCTCCCCAGATACTATCATGCCTTGTAATGATGGTGCAGTCTGAGACGTGGCAGAGATCCAGCTGTAGGAAAACCTTGTCAGGATCTATTAAGAGAGCAATAGACACAGGTGACCCTCTTACATTTACATTTATGTCATTTAGCAGACGCTCTTATCCAGAGCGACTTACAAATTGGTGCATTCACCTTATAGCCAGTGGGATAACCACTTTACAATTTATTTATTTATTTATTTTTTGGGGTGGGGTAAGGGGGGGGGTTAGAAGGATTACTTTATCCTATCCCAGGTGTTCCTTAAAGAGGTGGGGTTTCAAATGTCTCCGGAAGGTGGTGAGTGACTCCGCTGTCCTGGCGTCGTGAGGGAGCTTGTTCCACCATTGGGGTGCCAGAGCAGCGAACAGTTTTGACTGGGCTGAGCGGGAACTGTGCTTCAGCAGAGGTAGGGGAGCCAGCAGGCCAGAGGTGGATGAACGCAATGCCCTCGTTTGGGTGTAGGGACTGATCAGAGCCTGAAGGTACGGAGGTGCCGTTCCCCTCACAGCTCCGTAGGCAAGCACCATGGTCTTGTAGCAGATGCGAGCTTCAACTGGAAGCCAGTTTAGTGTGCGGAGGAGCGGGGTGACGTGAGAGAACTTGGGAAGGTTGAACACCAGACGGGCTGAGGCATTCTGGATGAGTTGTAGGGGTTTAATGGCACAGGCAGGGAGCCCAGCCAACAGCGAGTTGCAGTAATCTAGATGGGAGATGACAAGTGCCTGGATTAGGACCTGTGCCGCTTCCTGTGTAAGGCAGGGTCGTACTCTCCGAATGTTGTGGAGCATGAACCTACAGGATCGGGTCACCGCCTTGATGTTAGCGGAGAACGACAGGGTGTTGTCCAGGGTCACGCCAAGGCTCTTCTGGGAGGAGGACACAACGGAGTTGTCAACCGTGATGGCGAGATCATGGAACGGGCAGTCCTTCCCCGGGAGGAAGAGCAGCTCCGTCTTGCCAAGGTTCAGCTTGAGGTGGTGATCCGTCATCCATACTGATATGTCTGCCAGACATGCAGAGATGCGATTCGCCACCTGGTTATCAGAAGGGGGAAAGGAGAAGATTAGTTGTGTGTCGTCTGCGTAGCAATGATAGGAGAGGCCAAGTGAGGATATGACAGAGCCAAGTGACTTGGTGTATAGCGAGAATAGGAGAGGGCCTAGAACTGAGCCCTGGGGGACACCAGTGGTGAGAGCACGTGGTGCGGAGACAGCTCTTACATGTCCCTACATCCCCCCCACACACACACAGATCTCAAAAGCCACCCGGGTATTACAGTTTCTGTAAAAAACGGATCTGTAGTCAGTCTCCTATGAACCTCTGTCTTGTGCGATATGTGACACTGAAACGGAAATACAGATTTCTGAAATCAATATTGCAGGAGAATGTGAATCATCTCCCAGACATGTTGCATTATTTAGAACGAGCGGCTTGCAGCTAAAAGTATGTCATGTATGATTCTCATTGACAAGAGGTTTGTTCCAGTGGGCATAGAGATATGAGAGATGTAGAAATGCCCCCTATCTCTCAGACAAAATGACTGCCTGCAGTAGAAGGGCTTTGAGCAGTGAGCAGGTAAAAACAGGTAACTAAAAGGGGGAAAACACCTGATATTCTTCTTGCATTATTAACTAGAAAAAAATATTGTCAGAGTTAAATTGTGTTAAATAGAAACATTCTTCCTATCAGGGCAGGGAGAGGATTTTTTTTATTCTACTTATCCTGTAATGCAACTATTAGCTGTTAGTTTATGCATGCATTCAAAGCCAGGTATTAACTTTACATCACACATTAAAATGAGATATGGAAGTGCTGGATCAAGAAGATCACTAATGCTCTCCTATGGCACATGTTAGTCAGTTATTTATGGATAATTTACTGTTATCGATAATCTCATGACTTAATATCAGTAAGTAATAAATCATGAGTAAACAAGATAATACAGAAAACCGGGATCTGAAAAGAAATGAATGACAGTCCTGGCATACAAACCCATCAGGATGAATAGTTTGCGCAAGCTTGCCCTCTAGTGTCTGAGTAGTAAAAATCAGTGTTGTGTTCGAGACCACCTAAAGCGAGACCGATTTAAGACCAAGACGGGGGCAAATCGAGTCCAAGTCAAGTCCAAGCCCGGAAGGGGCGGGGAGGGGTGAGACCGAGTCAAGACTGAGACCGGGAGGGGGGCGAGGTGTCCAAGACCGAGACCAGAAAAATACAAGTCCAATTCAAGACCATGATTGAAATTTTGTCAAATCACCACCATAATAAGAGTTCAAAATGTCCAGTATTTCTGTGTTCATATTTCAGAAGAACATATGACTTCTTTAGACATTCAGAATGGTTAAAAAATGCATGCTGAGGGCAAATTGAGCCACTCTACAAATTATTACTAACCGAAACACAGTGGGAAACAATGAGGGCCTTCTACACCTTCAGAGAAGTGCTAAGGATTTATAAAATAATTCTAATAATTCTAATGATATTCTTTTCAATTATGTTCGGATTTAATCTGTTCAGTTTTTGTTAAAAAGGAAAGGGTTAACTGAAGAGAAACATGATCCAATCAGGATTTTTCTTTGGTGGTCTCTGGGGAGAGAAATATAGATAGCTAAGTCAGCCATTGGCTAGGCCATCAGAAGCTTGATAGAAGGCATCTGCCATTCAACTGTATTAAAGCAAAATTGTGGAGTGACAGTGGAATCAACCAATCACATTGACTTGTAATGGGTGGGACCGTTTTTACAAAAAAGTATTGAAACTTCTGCCTTCTCGAAGGCCAACAGGTCACTGCGCAATAGCGAGCAGTAGTTTTCCCACGGTCTAGCCAGCTAGCTTTTGTTGGAAGTTAGTTTGCAGCGGCTTCCGCAGGTGTTAGCTTTTGTTGTAGGCTAGTTTACAGCGGCTGCAGTAGATGTTATCGAAGAGGATAGATGCTGTTGCTAATTTGTTAGCTTCTCCCTTTTCAAGAATAACTCATCTGGTGAGTGGAACTGTTTTTTTATTGCAGCTCACATGCTGTTAGCCATCTCTTGAAAATAACTTACAGTGGGGAAAAAAGGATTTAGTCAGCCACCAATTGTGCAAGTTCTCCCACTTAAAAAGATGAGAGAGGCCTGTAATTTTCATCATAGGTACACGTCAACTATGACAGACAAATTGAGAAAAAAATATCCAGAAAATCACGTTGTAGGATTTTTTATGAATTTATTTGCAAATTATGGTGGAAAATAAGTATTTGGTCACCTACAAACAAGCAAGATTTCTGTCTCTCACAGACCTGTAACTTCTTCTTTAAGAGGCTCCTCTGTCCTCCACTCGTTACCTGTATTAATGGCACCTGTTTGAACTTGTTATCAGTATAAAAGACACCTGTCCACAACCTCAAACAGTCACACTCCAAACTCCACTATGGCCAAGACCAAAGAACTGTCAAAGGACACCAGAAACAAAATTGTAGACCTGCACTAGGCTGGGAAGACTGAATCTGCAATAGGTAAGCAGCTTGGTTTGAAGAAATCAACTGTGGGAGCAATTATTAGGAAATGGAAGACATACAAGACCACTGATAATCTCCCTCGATCTGGGGCTCCACGCAAGATCTCACCCCGTGGGGTCAAAATGATCACAAGAACGGTGAGCAAAAATCCCAGAACCACACGGGGGGACCTAGTGAATGACCTGCAGAGAGCTGTGACCAAAGTAACAAAGCCTACCTTCAGTAACACACTACGCCGCCAGGGACTCAAATCCTGCAGTGCCAGACGTGTCCCCCTGCTTAAGCCAGTACATGTTCAGGCCCGTCTGAAGTTTGCTAGAGTGCATTTGGATGATCCAGAAGAGGATTGGGATAATGTCATATGGTCAGATGAAACCAAAATAGAACTTTTTGGTAAAAACTCAACTCGTCGTGTTTGGAGGACAAAGAATGCTGAGTTGCATCCAAAGAACACCATACCTACTGTGAAGCATGGGGGAAGAAACATCATGCGTTGGGGCTGTTTTTCTGCAAAGGGACCAGGACGACTGATCTGTGTAAAGGAAAGAATGAATGGGGCCATGTATCGTGAGATTTTGAGTGAAAATCTCCTTCCATCAGCAAGGGCATTGAAGATGAAACGTGGCTGGGTCTTTCAGCATGACAATGATCCCAAACACACCGCCCGGGCAACGAAGGAGTGGCTTCGTAAGAAGCATTTCAAGGTCCTGGAGTGGCCTAGCCAGTCTCCAGATCTCAACCCCATAGACAATCTTTGGAGGGAGTTGAAAGTCCGTGTTGCCCAGCGACAGCCCCAAAACATCACTGCTCTAGAGGAGATCTGCATGGAGGAATGGGCCAAAATACCAGCAACAGTGTGTGAAAACCTTGTGAAGACTTACAGAAAACGTTTGACCTGTGTCATTGCCAACAAAGGGTATATAACAAAGTATTGAGAAACTTTTGTTATTGACCAAATACTTATTTTCCACCATAATTTGCAAATAAATTCATAAAAAATCCTACAATGTGATTTTCTGGAGATTTTTTTTTCTCAATTTGTCTGTCATAGTTGACGTGTACCTATGATGAAAATTACAGGCCTCTCTCATCTTTTTAAGTGGGAGAACTTGCACAATTGGTGGCTGACTAAATACTTTTTTTCCCCACTGTATGTGTGTGAAACATTGTTGCATTTACATTTTAGATCACTGGTTACTTTGTGTGCTAAACATGAAATGTTTTTTTGCAATGGGAAGTAATAGTTGTACATTTCAATTGGGAAATGCTTAGCCTAATGGTTGTGTTTTGACTGCTTATCCTTTAACATCATGCTATGTGTGACTGCTGTCTTTCCATCGGCGCTTTGCAGTGGGTCCTTTGTGAAGGAAAGGCGCCCTGTGTGAAAAGTCCTATGTTTTCTTATGAAAACTTCAAAATCACACAATGTTATGTTCTATGTCCACAACAATGCTTAAACCACATCAGGAGACAATTTTTTAGGTCTGGGGGAAAAAAAAGATATGTTTTGTTTGGAGGGTGTAGTTGCCCTCTAATATACAAATCAACATTATATAATTCTGTCAGGTAGGCCTACATTGCAGTCCACATTTTATTGGGAAGGTTTTTTGGGAAAGCCTTTAGAAATGTTCATACAAACAGCGCATGATGACTGAATTACGAATCGCAAATAGCCAAGACTATGGACCAAACTTTTTAAATACCTGTTTTGCATACCCTTTGTTGCCTTAGTTAGCATTTACTGGTAGATATCATGAATTGAAACGTCTTTCCTACCTACCCTACCAGCTACCGATGTCATTCTTCTGCTACTTGCCCCAGACCATTATTCCTCCTCCACCAAACTTTACAGTTGGTTCTATGCATTCGGGCAGGTAGCGTTGTCAGACTGCCAGATGGTGAAGCGTGATTCATCACTCCAGAGAACGCGTTTTCACTGCTCTAGAGTCCAATGGCGGCGAGCTTTACACAATAATAATAATAATTTACACCACTCCAGCCGACGCTTGGCATTGCGCATGGTGATCTTAGGCTTGTGTGCGGCTGCTCGACCATGGAAACCCATTTCATGAAGCTCCCGATGAACAGTTCTTGTGCTGACGTTGCTTCCAGAGGCAGTTTGGAACTCGATAGTGAGTGTTGCAACCGAGGACAGATGATTTTTAGCACTGGGCGGTCCCGTTCTGTGAGCTTGTGTGGCCTACCACTTCGGGGCTGAGCTGTTGTTGCTCCTAGACGTTTCCACTTCACAATAACAGCACTTACAGTTGACCGGGGCAGCTCTAGCAGGGCAGAAATTTGACAAACTGAGTTGTTGGAAAGGTGGCATCCTATGACGGTGCCACGTTGAAAGTCACTGAGCTCTTCAGTAAGGCCATTCTACCGCCAATGTTTGTCTATGGAGATTGCATGGCTGTGTTCTCAATTTTATACAACTGTCAGCAACAGGTGTGGCCGAAATAGCCGAATCCAACATTTGAAGGGGTGTCCACATACTTTAGTATATATAGTGTATTTCACGTGCTTTGCAGTTGTGTTGTCTACTTTGTGCATGATTTCTCTACTGTACTACATCATGAATAAGTCTTATACCTCCACTACACTACTTTGATATGCAACAGTAGGGATTAAGAAGTGGGTATAGGCAATGTCCACTGAAAGAAAAAAAGTGTGTATATGCCATATACAGTGCATTCGGAAAGTATTCAGACCCCTGGACTTTTTCCACATTTAGTTACGTTACGCTTTTTTTCATCATCAATCTACACACATTACCCCATAATGACAGAGCGAAAACAGGTTTTTTGAAATTTTAGCAAATGTATTAAAAACTAAAAACTGAAATACCTTATTTAAATAAGTATTCAGACCCTTTTCTGAGACTCGAAATTGAGCTCAGGTGCATCCTGTTTCCATTGGTCATCCTTGAGATGTTCTTACAACTTGATTGGAGTCCACCTGTGGTAAATTCAATTGATTGGACATGATTTGGAAAGGCACACACCTGTCTATATAAGGTCCCACAGTTGACAGTGAATGTCAGAGCAGAAACCAAGCCATGAGGTCGAAGGAATTGTCCGGAGAGCTCCGAGACAGGATTGTGTCGAGGCACAGATCTGGGGAAGGTACCAAAACATTTAGGCAGCATTGAAGATCCCCAAGAACACAGTGGCCTCCATCATTCTTAAATGGAAGAAGTTTGGAACCACCAAGACTCTTTCTAGAGCTGGCCGCCCAGCCAAACTGAGCAATCAGGGAAGAAGGGCCTTGGTCAGGGAGGTGACCAAGAACCCGATGGTCACTCTGACAGAGCTCCAGAGTTCCTCTGTGGAGATGGGAGAACCTTCCAGAAGGACAACCATCTCTGCAGCACTCCACCAATCAGGCCTTATGGTAGATTGGCCAGACAGAAGCCACTCCTCAGTAAAAGGCACGACAGCCCACCTGGAGTTTGCCAAAAGGCACCTAAAGGACTCAGACCATGAGAAACAAGATTCTCTGGTCTGATGAAACCAAGATTGAACTCTTTGACCTGAATGCCAAGCGTCACATCTGGAGGAAACCTGGCACCATCCCTACGGTGAAGCATGGTGGAGGCAGCATCATGCTGTGGGGATGTTTTTCAGCAGCAGGGACTGGGTGACTAGTCAGGACTGAGTGAAAGATGAACGGAGCAAAGTACAGAGATCCTTGATGAAAACCTGCTCCACAGTGCTCAGGACCTCAGACTGGGTCAAAGGTTCACCTTCCAACAGGACAACGACCCTAAGCACACAGCCAAGACAACGCAGGAGTGGCTTAGGGACAAGTCTCTGAATGACCTTGAGTGGCCCAGCCAGAGCCCAGACTTCAACCCGATCGAACATCTCTGGAGGGACCTGAAAATAGCTGTGCAGTGACACTCCCCATCCAACCTGACAGAGCTTGAGAGGATCTGCAGAGAAGAATGGGAGAAACTCCCCAAATACAGGTGTGCCAAGCTTGTAGCGTCATACCCAAGAAGACTTGAGGCTGTAATCGCTGCCAAAGGTGCTTCAACAAAGTACTGAGTAAAGGGTATGAATACTTATGTAAATGTTATATTTCCGTTTTTTAAATATATATACATTTGCAAAAAAATCTAAAAACCTGTTTTTGCTTTGTCATTGTGGGGTATTGTCCGTAGATTGATGAGAAAAACAACAATTTAATCAATTTTAGAATAAGGCTGTAACGAAACAAAATGTGGAAAAAGTCAAGGGGTCTGAATACTTTCCGAATGCACTGTACCTGCCTATAGACTCCACTACACCACTGGCCCTTTGTGTATTACAAAAAGTGCCCTCTCCTACATGATGGTATTACCGTTGCTGTCCTTTCAGCATCATGAGCCTGTCACACACTGAAGGCCTAGGTCCAATAGGTTCGCCACTGTGCAAACATGTCTATAATAGATATAAAGACTGTTACAATTTCCCCGTTTTCTTTACTACAGTTATTTTTTTATCGCTTTGGTACTACTTTCACAAGTATGTGGTCAGATTTCACAACTCTTAGTATAAAACTCAAAACAGATAATCAAAATGGCATTTCTTTCAAAACTTTAAGCACATTTTCAATTGGCTATGTACAACACACAAAATCACACAGTTACTTTTTCACCAAACCTAATCAGTGTTTCATCTAGAAACACCTTTCATATACAGTAACTGCCTTTCACAATGCAATGCTCACAATACTTTCCATATGATTCTCTTCTAATTTGTTTAAATACATAATTTAATCCAACTGCTCTTAATGGTTAATCACTTAACCGTTTGGTAAACCTATAGATTTTAAACTGGTTTGTCTACTGTATATGGGCTTACAGAACTACAGAAATAAAATGTGTGTTTGTAAAGTATAAACATCTAAATTACATGTACAGTGAGGGAAAAAAGTATTTGATCCCCTGCTGATTTTGTTTGCCCACTGACAAAGAAATGATCAGTCTATAATTTTAATGGTAGGTTTATTTGAACTGTGAGAGACAGAATAACAACAAAAGATCCAGAAAACCGCATTTCAAAAATGTTATAAATTGATTTGCATTTTAATGAGGGAAATAAGTATTTGACCCCCTCTCAATCAGAAAGATTTCTGGCTCTACACAAGGCTGGAATGGGCTACAAGACCATCGCCAAGCAGCTTGGTGCGATTATTCGCAAATGGAAGAAACACAAAAGAACTGTCAATCTCCCTCGGCCTGGGGCTCCATGCAAGATCTCACCTCGTGGAGTTGCAATGATCATGAAAACGGTGAGGAATCAGCCCAGAACTACACGGGAGGATCTTGTCAATGATCTCAAGGCAGCTGGGACCATAGTCACCAAGAAAACAATTGGTAACACACTACGCCATGAAGGACTGAAATCCTGCAGCGCCCGCAAGGTCCCCCTGCTCAAGAAAGCACATATACAGTGGGGAAAAAAAGTATTTAGTCAGCCACCAATTGTGCAAGTTCTCCCACTTAAAAAGATGAGAGAGGCCTGTAATTTTCATCATAGGTACACGTCAACTATGACAGACAAAATGAGGAAAAAAAATCCAGAAAATCACATTGTAGGATTTTTAATGAATTTATTTGCAAATTATGGTGGAAAATAAGTATTTGGTCAATAACAAAAGTTTCTCAATACTTTGTTATATACCCTTTGTTGGCAATGACACAGGTCAAACGTTTTCTGTAAGTCTTCACAAGGTTTTCACACACTGTTGCTGGTATTTTGGCCCATTCCTCCATGCAGATCTTCTCTAGAGCAGTGATGTTTTGGGGCTGTCGCTGGGCAACACGGACTTTCAACTCCCTCCAAAGATTTTCTATGGGGTTGAGATCTGGAGACTGGCTAGGCCACTCCAGGACCTTGAAATGCTTCTTACGAAGCCACTCCTTCGTTGCCGGGCGGTGTGTTTGGGATCATTGTCATGCTGAAAGACCCAGCCACGTTTCATCTTCAATGCCCTTGCTGATGGAAGGAGGTTTTCACTCAAAATCTCACGATACATGGCCCCATTCATTCTTTCCTTTACACGGATCAGTCGTCCTGGTCCCTTTGCAGAAAAACAGCCCCAAAGCATGATGTTTCCACCCCCATGCTTCACAGTAGGTATGGTGTTCTTTGGATGCAACTCAGCATTCTTTGTCCTCCAAACACGACAAGTTGAGTTTTTACCAAAAAGTTATATTTTGGTTTCATCTGACCATATGACATTCTCCCAATCCTCTTCTGGATCATCCAAATGCACTCTAGCAAACTTCAGACGGGCCTGGACATGTACTGGCTTAAGCAGGGGGACACGTCTGGCACTGCAGGATATGAGTCCCTGGCGGCGTAGTGTGTTACTGATGGTAGGCTTTGTTACTTTGGTCCCAGCTCTCTGCAGGTCATTCACTAGGTCCCCCCGTGTGGTTCTGGGATTTTTGCTCACCGTTCTTGTGATCATTTAGACCCCACGTGGTGAGATCTTGCGTGGAGCCCCAGATCGAGGGAGATTATCAGTGGTCTTGTATGTCTTCCATTTCCTAATAATTGCTCCCACAGTTGATTTCTTCAAACCAAGCTGCTTACCTATTGCAGATTTAGTCTTCCCAGCCTGGTGCAGGTCTACAATTTTTTTTCTGGTGTCCTTTGACAGCTCTTTGGTCTTGGCCATAGTGGAGTTTGGAGTGTGACTGTTTGAGGTTGTGGACAGGTGTCTTTTATACTGATAACAAGTTCAAACAGGTGCCATTAATACAGGTAACGAGTGGAGGACAGAGGAGCCTCTTAAAGAAGAAGTTACAGGTCTGTGAGAGCCAGAAATCTTGCTTGTTTGTAGGTGACCAAATACTTATTTTCCACCATAATTTGCAAATAAATTCATAAAAAATCCTACAATGTGATTTTCTGGATTTGTCTGTCATAGTTGACGTGTACCTATGATGAAAATTACAGGCCTCTCTCATCTTTTTAAGTGGGAGAACTTGCACAATTGGTGGCTGACTAAATACTTTTTTCCCCCACTGTATAGGGCTGTCTGAAGTTTGCCAATGAACATCTGAATGATTCAGAGGAGAACTGCGTGAAAGTGTTGTGGTCAGATGAGACCAAAATCGAGCTCTTTGGCATCAACTCAACTCGCGGTGTTTGGAGGAGGAGGAATGCTGCCTATGACCTCAAGAACACCATCCCCACCGTCAAACATGGAGGTGGAAACATTATGCTTTGGGGGTGTTTTTCTGCTAAGGGGACAGGACAACTTCACCGCATCAAAGGGATGATGGACGGGGCCATGTACCGTCAAATCTTTGGTGAGAACCTCCTTCCCTCAGCCAGGGCATTGAAAATGGGTCGTGGATGGGTATTCCAGCGTGACAATGACCCAAAACACACGGCCAAGGCAACAAAGGAGTGCCTCAAGAAGAAGCACATTAAGGTCCTGGAGTGGCCTAGCCAGTCTCCAGACCTTAATCCCATAGAAAATCTGTGGAGGGAGCTGAAGGTTCGAGTTGCCAAACATCAGCCTCGAAACCTTAATGACTTGGAGAAGATCTGCAAAGAGGAGTGGGACAAAATCCCTCCTGAGATGTGTGCAAACCTGGTGGCCAACTACAAGAAACATCTGACCTCTGTGATTGCCAACAAGGGTTTTGCCACCAAGTACTAAGTCATGTTTTGCAGAGGGGTCAAATACTTATTTCCCTCATTAAAATGCAAATAAATTTATAAAATTTTTGACATGCGTTTTTCTGGATGTTTTTGTTGTTATTCTGTCTCTCACTGTTCAAATAAACCTACCATTAAAATTATAGACTGATCATGTCTTTGTCAGTGGGCAAACGTACAAAATCAGCAGGGGATCAAATACTTTTTTCCCTCACTGTATGATACATGATAATCATACATAATGACTACTCGTTATTGCTAATTGATTTCACATAGTGGTCACCACAATTGGTCACCATATAAAAGGGTGTGTGTGAATACTTGCAATTTCTTTCAACATGTAACAGGATAGACAGCAAGGGAGAGGAAGAAATCAAAGAGCTTGTGGACAAGGTGCCCATCAAAGAGGTCAAAGAGGTGGACATCAGAGGTCGTGTCTACACTTGACACTTACATGCGACTTCTGCTATCAGAATACGAAGATCGCATTGAAAAGACGGGTCTACTCGCTTTTGTGGTCTGATTGGGTTCAGATCTGGCTGACCACTTCAGGTGGTGGTCATGGATGCATTGTGTGCGGATTTCTCCCCAGTCTGGATGCAATCAGGCTACCGAAAGCACATACAGTGGGCGACGTCACCAGCATTCCTCCCACAAGTCTCCAGAAAACCTGTGTTTTGGGACAGAGGCACCTTTTCATTATAACGTTGGTGGAAATGCATTCCTAGCATGTGAGGAACGTGTTTGCTGGCCTCAAATGCTAGCTAATATTTAGAAACAATATGCTAACCCGTTTGCAATCCCTTTAGCGGTGCTTGCTAGCTTGCTGGCTAGCTACAGAGGTTAGCTGGCTAGTTAGCTACAGTAGTTAGCTACTGCCATCAGTTGTTGTTGTGTTATTATCATAGTTAGCCTATTCCACCGTTTATAGAATGCATACTGGCGTTTGAATATAGCGCGGGAAATGGGAATCCGGACACAGATTTAAATGTAGGTGCATGACGCGTTCGGAATTCCATGTCAGAACTATGATTAGAATACTAAAGCTGCATGAACTGTCAAGTCTAGACACGGCCTCTAGAGAGCGAGGCAGACGACAGGAAACTGTTGTGTCTAATGAAGTCCGGCCATCGTCCTTGACCATGTGGTAAACAGAGGCCTTACCATGCCAGATTAGTTCACCCCAATCTGAAAAGAAAACCGGTAAGTCTGCAGGATATGCACTATGCTTTACCATTACATTTACAGTAAATGACATATAAATTAACAAAACATGTTACACTATTCTTACAGTGTACCCTGTTCTACCCTCAGAATTGACAGAAGACCCCATGTTGGTGGCCGTGTGCTGACCGACCAGCAGGAGTGGGCAGTGGTGGAAATGGTGAGGGCCAGGAATGACATTGCCATTGAGGAGAACGATGACACCTTTGCCAATGTGGCATCCATCAGCCTACCAACAATCGCCCACCTTTTGAAGAGGCACCAGGTATCTATGAAACACATTTACCAAGTGCCTGGACAACGTGGAGGAAACAGCTCCATGTGCGCAGCTATCTCTGAAGATGGTGTAGGCCATTAC
Organism: Coregonus clupeaformis; assembly: GCF_020615455.1. Lineage (NCBI taxonomy): Eukaryota > Metazoa > Chordata > Actinopteri > Salmoniformes > Salmonidae > Coregonus > Coregonus clupeaformis. Next base: position 31,104,296 of record NC_059214.1, read on the forward strand.
TTGGATCCAACAACGCTGCACACCTCATTGTGTTTCTCAATCAAATTGAGCAGGCCTATCAAGGTGAAGGGGTCACCTATGTAATTGTGTGGGACAATGTCAGGTTCCACCATGCAGAGGTGGTTCAGGCATAGTTTTCGGGCCCATCCCTGATTTGTGACCCTATACCTGCCCCCATACTCTCCTTTCCTCATCCCTATTGAGTTTTTTTTTTCAGCATGGAGGTGGAGGATGTACGATCACCATCCCTATGAGCGTGCCGCCCTCCTTCTGGCCATGGATGAGGCATGCGACGACGTCAATGCAGAACCAATGTCAAGCTTGGATTTGCCATGTCAAAAGGTGTTTCCTGTGGTGCATGAACAATGAGGACATTCACTGTGATGTGGATGAGAATGTATGGCCAAATGCTCAAGACAGGCTTGATGCAAATGAATGCGTGTTAAACGTTATGTTTTATTTTCATTCATTTAATTTCTTACACTTGATTACAGACAGTACACCCATGTTGCAATTATATCTGAAAAATAAAATGTTTTTTTGAATGGTTGTAGAGGATGTCTTCATTGATCACACATTGGATAGATATTATGGAAATTATAGATTTTCTGTACATTTTGTTGGGTAATGTAAGTGTATTGCGTAATGTGAAAACTAATTTACAGTACTGTAGCATATTCCTTTCAGCACTTCTATGGCCGATTTGAAACGCATATCTTGCATTGCTTGCTATTGGATTAACTGGTAGTTAAAATGACTAAATTGAAAAGATATCATTGTGTGTTGGTGATTAAACTAATATTCTCATTACATTTCACAAACGTATATTTTGAGTGGTTGTGTGGTGAGATGTTTACAATCCAAATGAATGCACAATGACCGGTTTTGAATGAAAGACTGGCTGCTTTAGAAGTGTGCCCAGTTTGGAGTTTTGTACTAAGAGTTGTGAAAATGTACCAAATACTTGTGAAAATGGTACCAAAGCGATTAATAAAAACTAATAGCGAGCAATTTTCCAACAATTTCCCCCACTCTTCCCTACCAGCGAGGCAAGGAAATTCTGACAAAGTTTGAGAATATTTTTCAACAAAAGTAAAAGGACAGTAATGTTACGAGTAAAGTAGGTATCCCAGGTTTAAATAGACGTTAAGATATTGTTTCAAGAAAGGAGTGTATATATTTGGCCTGGTGACACGGTTTTATGCACTGACTGAATGGAAGCTTTTAATTATGAATAGGCTATTTTACTCCGCTGGTCTCGGGAAGAAATTACGAGTCCTCACTGTCCAAGACCGAGTAAAAATGTATCTGACACCGAGACACTCAATGTGGTCTCGAGTACTACAACACTGAGTAAAATACTGCTGGGCAGATCAAGAAGAGGAGGGATTCCATGTATCATGTGACAGGGGAAATGGTAAGTTATTTCAACAGGGCAGTGACAAAATACTAGCCTGTCCTAAAAACTTCATGATTTGGCCTCTCATTCTGCAGTCCTGTATCAAACACCTCTCACTCTCTCTCACCCACTAGCAAAGAAAACACCTTAAATTCTGTTTTTTTATTTTTTTGTCAGACATAACTCTCATTAGTTTGACATAACAGTATTCAAAAAAATATTCAGGAATGTTTACAATGATTGTGTGCAGTCAACGTTACCACTGTTCCACTCTCATTAAAGTGTTAATTTATCCACAAGCTTAAGCTGGTAGGTGGGTAAATTGTTGGTTGAGTAGTGATCCTGGCTGAGTGTGTGGGGCTTTGGGGTTGGTTCTGATGTTCTGGGGTATTGAGGGGCAGGGGCGCAGCCTCACTGGCTCAATCTGTAACATCAGCACACTGGTCTGCAGGGCACCCACTTCCACACCCCTCCCTCACCACTAAAGATAAACATATTTTGACTGTCCCACTTCAGGGTGTAGTAGCATGTTGCTATGGCGTTCTGGTGTGAGGCATTACTGTGGTGATCTCCAGGCAGGGGGCGTGTCAACGGTCCAGCGAGCGTTTCTGCATGGCCTCAGAGACGGCAGTCCTCAGCATGGCGATGACAGAGCGAGGGTCGTCACTGCTCACCACCGCACTGCCCGACACGATCATGTTAGCGCCCGCCTACCAGAGAGACACACAGAAAGAGAAACACACACACAGTGAACACCCATGGATGGACACAAGCAACAAGACAATGCAGTTAAGCATCAGGACCCAAAGGGGCATGGTATGGGGAGGCATGTACACACCTCAGCACACTTGTGGATGGTAGAGGGACCCACTCCTCCGTCCACCTCAATGTCCAGAGAGGGAAACTGACTCCTCAGCCAACTAACCTGGACAAACAGAAACAGACAATGGAATGTCAATGACACGTCCCAAATATGCCACACATGTCCAAAACGGACACAACAAATAGATTCAATCAAGCCACACACAAATCCGCAGACAACAAACAGTGAGAATCAAACAAAACAGAGAGACACACAGAGAACCCCCCTAACACATTGATCAGACAACTTCAAACTACATGTCACTTACCTGCCACAAGCAGATAACATTATTAAAATGTCTTATTCATACTCAGATGACACAATGTCAACTGAGGGTATTGTAACAAACCTCTGCATTCAAATGAATCTGAGTGACCTTGTGTATAAATCCGATTACAGATGAGGACAAAGAAGCTTTTTAATGCAGTTTATCATACACATGCTCTCTAGTGAGACATAAATATAAGTCACAAAATAACACATAGGCTGCGTTTACACAGGCAGGCCAATTTTGATATTTTGCCCAATTATGGCCAACAGATCTGATCTGATTGGTCAAAATACCAACTAGTGGCAAAAACTATCAGAATTGGATGGGCTGCCTGTGTAAATGCAGCCTGATAGACAGACACAACCACAACACACTACCTTCGGCATCATGTCCTCCATGAACTTCTGGCCTCCAAAGCCAGGCTCCACAGTCATGACCAGCGCCATGTCAATCTGTCCTGCCCATGGGGCCAACTCCTCTACTGTGGTCCCAGGCTTTATGGCCAGGCCCACCTAAAACACACACACACAGTGTGACATTACCATACATGGGTGAAGACGCACAACTGTTAGACGACACATAGTTGTGAACTTTCTCTGACTATGAATCTGTGACCATCCATTTCTCTCGCTCTCTGACCTCCCATATCTGGACCTCACCTCTGGTCTTTCTATAGTCAACTTTGCCTCTCTGTCTCACCTTCATGCCACTCTCTCTGATCTCCTTAATGAGGTTTCCAGCATTGGTAGTGGTCTCCAGGTGGAACGTGTACTGATTAGCTCCTGCTGCTGCCATGGGTTTCACCCACTGCTCCGGCCTCGACACCATCATGTGCATGTCTATAGGAGAGAAACATACACACACAGACACTTTTGAGATGGCTTCTATGCAAAGAAGAACAAAGTAGCATGGTGGCCCCAGTGTCAGTAATAATGGTACCTGTGGTCAGCACATTCAGCTAGAATAAATAGGTCAATGTTTTGTTGTCATACAACAGGGATATATTGTAACCATATCAGAGTGTGGTTTCATTACTGACCAAAGAAAGGGTCTGGCCCCACGCAGTTCCTCAGGCACTCCACCATGGGATGGCCAAACGTGATGTTGGGGACAAAATGACTTCAGGGGAACGAGATAAAATCATTATCCTCATGTGACTGATTCTACTCCAGTCACATTGGTGCTGCTACAAGGCAGGCAGATCAATAACAACAAATGCTAATCACAGTGCTGAATAAAACATAAACTGACCAAAGATAAGTGAACAGAGGATGTCGTAAACAGAGTTGCGGAATGTTATGCAATATGGACTGGTTTTGCAATCTGCCATGATGTTGACATCACCCATAAGGACTTTTAGCTTGACTTCTAACAAGAGATTAACACAATTCAACAGCAGCAGCAGTGATTGCTAACGTTAACTAAAATGTGCATTCATTCACAGTGTTACAGCTAACGTTAGCTAGTTAACTGCCTGATTTGTGATTTCTATTGGACTGAGGCTATGCTAGTTAGCTAGCGTGCTCTCTGGATTTGCTCACCCGTCCATAACGTCGAGGTGCAGGTAGTCAGCCCCGCACTCCATCATTCGGACGCATTCACTGCCCAGGCAGGCGAGATCACTGCTGAGTATTGACGGGCCTATATTTGCGCTGTAAGACATGTTGAAGGTCTCTGCTCTGTGTGCTTGATTGCAGTTCAAGAAGTACTCCAACGTGCGAGTTTGCTACTTCCGTGTTCAACGCTGCTTTCAAAATAAAAGTTCAAACACCTCGAACGTTGCTGTTCCAAAAGTTGCCACTGGATGGCGTATAAATCATACTGAATTGACACCACTTTTCACATATTTTCCCGTGTTGAAAAATAACTTTATATTGCCCACACAGCTCATATCTTTTCTCAGTTGGCTGTAAGAGTTAGTGGGCAGGGCGTTTGACTGAAGGTTGACAGGGAGAGATGAGCTGGGTTGGGCCCCATCCCTGAGAATATGGGGGACCGTTTCAGTGTGTGTGAGAACTGGCAGCCCACTGAGAACAGGAGTCAGGGCCAGACAGGGCCAAGGTCAATGGTCACACAAAGGACTCTCTCTCTCTCTCTCTCTCTCTCTCTCTCTCTCTCTCTCTCTCTCTCTCTCTCTCTCTCTCTCTCTCTCACACACACACATACACACACACACATTTTTGTCTAAAGCGTTTTTGACTGTGCCTTGCTGTGGTCAGAGGCTTGCTTTTGGAGTGGTGTAAAGGTTATGAAGAGTTCGTCCGCAGTCCAACCTCCAATCTATTATGATTTATAAGAATGTGAAAAATGAATTACTGGAAATTCCAGCAGCATTTTCTGTGGCCACTATAGGCCCAGTCACATCCATGAGGGTAAACACCAATGTGACATTTATGGGTTTGGGCTGCGGGTCGCGTTACCTCTGTAGAGATGATGGTGAGCCATGGTGGCATGGTATGCACCAGGGGACAGGAAGGTAATATGTTATTCTCACGTTGGCTTGAGTTAGAGTAAGTGGTTGTCATGGTGAATGGGAGCCTTGAGTAAGAGCCCCTGAGGGAGAGCTTTAAAGATTTAGGATTTGACAGCCTCTCCATACACACACACACACACACACACACACACACACACACACACACACACACACACACACACACACACACACACACACACACACACACACACACACACACACACACACACACACACACACAGGCCCTCTCTCTCTCTCTTTCTCTCTCAGATGCCATCCTGAGAGCTTTAGAGGTGATAAAGTAGTGTCCTGCAGGGGTACAATGAAGGCCATTTGTAAAGAGGCCAGGCAGGGTTGTCTTGAATACAAATCTACCTGTCTGCTCTATAATATATATTGTTTCTCTGAGGTTAAGAGGGTTTCCACTGGGCACAGATGTCAATTCAACGACTATTCCACTTAGTTCCACGTCATTTAAGTGACATGGAAACAACGTTGATTCAACTAGTGTGTGTCCAGTGAGTTAATATTCTTGACTTTATATGAGGTGACATTGTAAAGTGGTGCTCTCGGCGGTGGAAGTTTTAGTGGGAAGGCAGACAAGATTCCCTGTGCAATGCCCAGTTTGAAAGCTTTTTGTACATGTATTTACAACAAAAACAACAGAATGACAAATTGAGAAAGTAACACAACCTGCACCGCACGCAACTGCAGGGCTCTCCAGAAGGCGGAGCGGTCTGCCCAATGCATCACCGGGGGCACACTGCCTGCCCTCCAGGACACCTACAGCACCCGATATTACTGCACTGCTGGAGCTAGGAACACAAGCATTCCACTACACCCTCAATAACATCTGCTAAATATGTGTATGCGACCAATAAAATTTGATTTGATTTGAAAATATATTAATGACTCAAAATGCAGCTAGCCAGCTACAAACTCTAACTTGCATTTCTAACATCAAGAGCACTGGAAATCAACACAAACATTCAATCATTAAATGTGCTTTCCCGTAATCAATCATCTGTTTCCTTATTGTATGGGTTTTAATAAGGCAAGTCAGAATTATAAGGCACGAACAATTGACACCATTCTGTGACAGATATTGAGTAGAATAGTCTACACTGAACTAGGATGTAAAACGTAGGCCTAATGCTAAGAACTGAACCTAAACTAGATGTTATTTTCTGTTTGACGGTAGGTTTTGACCAGAAGCGGCGCCTCCGCTTGAGAACGCTTCGCTCCAAAAGATTGGCCGCTTTGTGGGCGTGGGCATAGGCGTGAACCTATTTAAGCAAGTAAGTAAATCAATTTTGATTTTTATTTTAACAATGTATTATTAGCTAGCTAGCAAGCCAACTTTACATACTATAGCTAAGTGAAATATCATCAGCTAGCTAACTTCATATTAGCTTGTTATCTTGATATAAGCATATTTATCATATCAGTAAATTAAAAACTCATGCTCCAAATGCATTTGTAGTTAACAGCAATTGAAGAGGGTGAAAGGATTTTCTGCTCCAGCTGTCAGAAAAGGGTGTACTAGTTAGATAGGGCAGGTTGTGGGATAACATTATGAAAAGATTCTCCAGTATAGTCCTAGATTGGAAATATATGAAGGCAGACAGATAGATAATAGTCAGGGCTGTGTAATTGTAATATAATGAAGCCTGTTACTTTGTGATGTTGTCTGTCCTCAGATATGGAGAGCTGCAAAAGCCTGTCTGCAGATGAAGAGGTCCAGTTAATTTTTTTCCTCTGAAGCTAAGCAGGGTTGGTCCTGGTTGGTCCCTGGATGGGAGACCAGATGCTGCTGGAAGTGGTGTTGGAGGGCCAGTAGGAGGCACTCTTTCCTCTCATCTAAAAAAATATCCCAATACCCCAGGGCAATAATTGGGGACATTGCCCTGTGTAGGGTGCGGTGTAGGGTGTTAACCCCAGTGTCCTGGCTAAATTCCCAATCTGATGGCCCATACCATCATGGCCACCTAATCATCCCCAGCATCCAATTGGCTCATTCATCCATCCCCCATGACTCAGCCATGCCTCATTGCCCATCCAACATTTCCTCATCTCCCACCCCGTCTAATGCGACTAGCCCCAATGCTCCTCCCTCTTTTTCCCCTGCCCCGCTACACAGCTTCTCCCAGCAGGCAGTCACTGAGTCTGAGGTGCTAAAGGAGCTCCTTATACTTGACCCCAAAAAAACATCTGGGTCAGATGGTTTAGATCCTTTCTTCTTTAAGGTTGCAGCCCATATCATTGCCAAGCCTATCTCTGACCTTTTTAACCTGTCTCTCCTCTCTGGGGAGGTTCCCATTGCTTGGAAGGCAGCCAATGTGCATCCTTTATTTAAAGGGGGAGATCAAGCTGATCCTAACTGTTATAGGCCAATTTCTATTTTGCCCTGTTTATCAAAAGTGTTGGAAAAACGTGCCAAAATTCAACTGACTGGCTTTCTTGATGTCTGTAGTATTCTCTCTGGTATGCAATCTGGTTTCCGCTCAGGTTATGGATGTGTCACTGCAACCTTAAAGGTCCTAAATGATGTCACCATTGCCCTTGATTCTAAGCAATGTTGTGCTGCTATTTTTATTGACTTGGCCAAAGCTTCTGATACAATAGACCATTCCATTCTTGTGGGCCGGCTAAGGAGGATTGGTGTCTCTGAGGGGTCTTTGGCCTGGTTTGCTAACTACCTCTCTCAAAGAGTGCAGTGTATAAAGTCAGAACATCTGCTGTCTCAGCCACTGCCTGTCACCAAGGGAGTACCCCGAAGGCTCGATCCTAGGCCCCACGCTCTTCTCAATTTACATCAACAACATTGCTCAGGCAGTAGGAAGCTCTCTCAACCATTTATATGCAGATTATATAGTCTTATACTCAGCTGGCCCCTCCCCGGATTTTGTGTTAAACGCTCTACAACAAAGCTTTCTTAGTTTCCAATAAGCTTTCTCTGCCCTAAACCTTGTTCTGATCACCTCCAAAACCAAGGTCATGTGGTTTGGTAAGAAGAATGCCTCCCCTGAGGGTTTAGAGCTTGAGGTAGTCACCTCATACAAGTACTTGGGAGTATGGCTAGATGGTACACTGTCCTTCTCTCAGCACATATCAAAGCTGCAGGCTAATGTTAAATCTAGACTTGGTTTCCTCTATCATAATCGCTCCTCTTTCACCCCAGCTGCCAAATTAACCCTGATTCAGATGACCATCATACCCATGCTAGATTACGGAGATGTAATTTATAGATCGGCCGGTAAGGGTGCTCTCGAGTGGCTAGATGTTCTTTACCGTTCGGCCATCAGATTTGCCACCAATGCTCCTTATAGGACACATCACTGCACTCTATACTCCTCTGTAAACTGGTCATCTCTGTATACCTGTCGCAAGACCCACTGCTTGATGCTTATTTATAAAACCCTCTTAGGCCTCACTCCCCCCTATCTGAGATACCTACTGCAGCCCTCATCCTCCACATACAACACTCATTCTGCCAGTCACATTCTGTTAAAGGTCCCCAAAGCACACACATCCCTGGGTCGCTGCTCTTTTCAGTTCGCTGCAGCTAGCGACTGGAACTAGCTGCAAAAAACATTCAAACTGGACAGTTTTATCTCCATCTCTTCATTCAAAGACTCAATCATGGACACTCTTACTGACAGTTGTGGCTGCTTCGCGTGATGTATTGTTGTCTCTACCTTCTTGCCTTTGTGCTGTTGTCTGTGCCCAATAATGTTTGTACCATGTTTTGTGCTGCTACCATGTTGTCCTGCTGCCATGTTGTGTTGCTACCATGTTGTTGTCATGTGGTGTTGCTACCATGCTGTGTGTCATGTGTTGCTACCATGCTATGTTGTTGTCTTAGGTCTCTCTTTATGTAGTGTTGTGGTGTCTCTCTTGTCGTGATGTGTGTTTTGTCCAATATTTTTATTTTTAATCCCAGCCCCCGTCCCCGCAGCAGGCCTGTTGCCTTTTGGTAGGCCGTTATTGTAAATAAGAATTTGTTCTTAACTGACTTGCCTAGTTAAATAATGGTTAAATTAAAATAATAATAATAATAATCCTCTCCCCTATAACTATTCCCCAGGTTGTTGCTGTAAATGAGAATATGTTCTCAGTCAATTTACCTGGTATAATACAGGTTAAATAAAAAATAAAAATAAATGAATGTCCCTAGAGACTGCTGGCACATGCTTGTATGCCATGGGTTGTATGTGTACTTATGTTAGCAAATGTTGTATACAACAATACAGTTAAAAGTCACACACGATGTAGGCTACAAACTTATTACAACTGTAGCAGACCAATCCTGCTCCTGGAGGTATGCTGGGTGTGCAGGGTTCTGTTCCAGCGCAGCACTAACACACCTGATTCAACCTATCAAACCTAATGAGTTGATAATAATGTGTATTATTTCTGGAATAGAAGTCTGCTCACCCTGTAGATCAGGGATCAGGGGAGCAAGGTTGGTCACCTCTGGTATGGACCTTTTTGTTTTCCCGAAATGCTTTAGTAATAATAGCCTTCTTACTATGATGTCTAACATTTACAAACAAGTTAGCTTATTTGTACATTTTGAAATTATGTGTTGATTCATTCAATTTTTATTAAAAGTGAAGTGTTTAAACTTGTTTTGATTGTTAACTAAAAAACATTATTCAAGATGAACTAGTGTCAATGTTCATTAATCACAGATCACAATTCTACAATAAAAAGGTGTGAAGGGGATCTGTCTCTAATTTGTCTGTGTTTCTGTGTTGCTTTCTCAAATGAACATGACCTTGTTGTCCAGTTGTGAGCTCTCCAATCTGTTTTATCTGATTGTCACTCTGTCTCAGGATATCAGCCATGGGAACCAGTTTAGCAGCTTATCATAAAAACATGCATCACCAATGCAGCCAGAGGCCTACAGTATGATGGCATTACTGGCCTAATGGGCATGTACAATCAATGTGCCCCTTGTCATTCTACATCTGAAGCAGAGAATAGATAATCTCACACATCATTTTAAATGATAACACTAGATAATGTAAATGAGGCTAACCATAAGCCACATTTTGTAAATGCTTTTTCTGACATGAAATTGTTTAGTCCAAATTCAACCCTTGTGTTGTTGTTTTTTTATTTTTTCGGGGGGAATGGATCAGCTTAATATTGCAGATAGATTGTATCTTCTATCAATGTAATTGTCTGCATCACTTCCAATCCCCCATGTTTTTTTTTTTTTTTTTTTTTTTTTTTTTTTATATATATACTCCCCTTTATTACTTTTCAACCCCACCATCCTTTCCCTACTTGGAGTAAATTAGTGAACAACAATGCCCAGGCCTCTACTTCCGGTCTATACTTACTATCTACACCTTATGGACAGAGTTAATTTTACAATAATTCTATTATATATTTTTTTATTTTTTTTATTTTTTTTATTTTTTATTGCTCCTGAACTTCTTCTACTCTCAACCTCTCTGATCATTTTCATGATGTCCATCCGGTTTGCTTCTATATGCCATATCTTTCTAACTGTGCTCTTTCCCAAAAGCTCCCAACATACAACCAATATACTTATTATGGACACAGTGTGCTTACATTATTAGCTATCTTTGTTATTATTTGTTGTTATTTGTTATTAGTCCCATCCTTCAGCTCCATTCAATACCTCCCATCTATCTCTTAACACCATCCATATAGGATTTCTATTTGCCATATATATTTCAACCGTACTGTGATGTTTTACAAAAGTTCTGAACATTTCTATTCTCATTGCTTCTACAGATTGTGAATTAAAAATAAATGTTTATGCTAAAAGTATTATTATATTATTGATTGATTGACTATGACTTTTCAGATCACCCAGTAATGCTATCTGCAAGGTTAGTTCCAGGTAAATATTGCAATCCTTTAGCCATTCCTGGACCTGTGTCCAAAAACAAGCTACAAATGGACAGAACCAAAACAAATGATCTAATGATTCTGTCTCTTCACAGCAAAATCTGCAGAGCTGGGAAGATTGTATCCCCCATATAAATAACATTCTATTGGTAGCAAGAATTTTATATAATAATTTAAATTGAAAGATTCTAATTTTTGAATCCGGTGTCGTTTTGCGTGTCAGTTCATAAACACTATGCCATGGGATCGGTATGTCAAAGATCTCTTCCCAACTATTTTGCAATCTATATGGGACGGCTGTCAATCCTTTGGTCCTTAAGTGAAACTGATATACTTTTTTATTTATCACAGTTTTCCTTAACCAATTATGTTCTTTAATGCAAGGCCGACAGACAAGTTCCTTACTTTCTCCCCCTTCCACTTTCCTCTTCCATTTTTGCGGTAAGGCTGCAATTATTTGGTTGTAATTTTGGGTAGAGCAGACATTTCCATATGTTTTTGTCAGCTGCATGTGCGACATAACTCCACCAGTCCTACCGATGATATCATTTACGAAGATTATACCTTTTTTAAACATTCTGTCAAAAAAGAAAGGTTTTTTGTCAATTAGTATATTTGAATTTAACCACAATATTTGTTGCATTATTTGTTCTGTCGTTTCTGGAGGATTAAATTGAAATTGCAACCAACTTTCTATGGCTTGTTTTAGAAATAGTGACATTTGGGAGATTATTTCCTTTTCAAATAACTGAAAGTGAGAGGTTGTAATCTGAATAAAGGGAAAAAGACCATTCTTGAACATTGGGTGAGACAATCTTACTAATTTGCTAGAGAACCAGTTCGGATTTAAGTATAACTTTTGTATGACTGAAGCTTTTAGTGATAGGTCTAATGCTTTAATATTTAATAATTTCTGTCCTCCGAATTCATATTCATTATATAAATATGCTCTTTTAATTTTGTCTGGCTTGCCGTTCCAAATAAAATTGAATATTTTTTCTCATATAATTTAAAAAACTGTTCGCTAGGCGTAGGCAAGACCATAAGCAAATAGGTAAACTGGGATAATACTAAAGAGTTAATCAGGGTGATTTTTCCACAAATTGACAGGTATTTTCCTTTCCATGGTAGTAAGATCTTATCTATTTTTGCTAACTTTCTATTTAAATTTATTGAAGTGAGATAATTTATTTTATTTGGGATATGTATTCTGAGTATATCCACATCACCATCAGACCATTTTATTGGTAAACTACATGGTAATGTAAAAATTGTATTTTTTAGTGATCCAATACGTAATATAGTACATTTGTCATAATTTGGTTGTAATCCAGAGAGGTTAGAAAATGTATCTAGATCCTCTATGAGGCTGTGGAGGGATTCTAGTTGTGGTTTTAAAAGAAAACATGAATCATCAGCGTACAATGACACCTTTGTTTTTAAGCCCTGTATTTCTAATGCTCTGATATTATTATTGGATCTGATTTTAATAGCTAACATCTCGATGGCCACAATAAATAGATATGCCGATAGTGGACAACCTTGTTTCACTCCTCTTGACAGTTTAAAACTTTCTGAGAAATAGCCATTATTTACTATTTTACACCTAGGGTTACTATATACGATTTTGACCCATTTTATAAGAGATTCTCCAAAATTGAAATGCTCCAGGCATTTATATATAAACCCCAGTCGAACTTTATCAAATGCCTTTTCGAAGTCTGCTATGAATAGCAGGCCTTTTTTCCCAGATTTTTCATAGTGTTCTATTGTTTCCAATACTTGCCTTATATTATCTCCAATGTATCTTCCATGTAAAAAACCTGTCTGATTAGAATGAATAATATCCGACAATACCTTTTTAATTCTATGCGCTATACATTTTGCTAGGATTTTTGCATCACAACACTGAAGTGTAAGGGGCCTCCAATTTTGTAAATGGACTGGATCTTTATATTTTCCACTTGTATCCTGTTTCAGTAATAATGAGATCAGACCTTCTTATTGAGTGTCAGATAATCTACCATTTACATAGGAGTGGTTAAAACATGCTAATAACGGTCCTCTTAGTATATCAAAAAAGGTTTGGTATACCTCGACTGGTATGCCATCCAACCCTGGAGTTTTCCCAGACTTAAAGTCTTTAATTGCATCCAGAAGTTCCTCCTCTGTAATTTCACATTCACATGAGTCTTTCTGTGTGGCTGTTAATTTGACATTATCAATAGAAACAAAATCTCTACAATTAGCTTCAGTTAGAGGAGATGGAGGCGACTGAAGAGAAAACATATGCTTAAAGTACTTTGTTTCTTCCTTCAAAATATCATTTGGTGAATTATGGGTGACTCCGTCAATTGTAACCAGTTTCATTAAGTTATTTTTGGTAGCATTCCTATGTTGAAGATTAAAAAAGAATTTTGTGCATTTTTCCCCATATTCCATCCAGTTTGCTTTATTTTTATAATATATTACACTTGATCTTTCTTGAATAAGTTTCTCCATTTCTTTTTGTTTTTCCTCAAATTTATTCTGAGCCTCTATGTTACAGTTTTTATTGCCATCTATCTGTTCTGTTAGACTTTCTATTTCCTTTCTTAGTATAAACTCTTTTGACCTAAATTGCTTTTGTTTTCGAGATGAGTACTGAATTGCATGGCCTCTAAAGGCACATTTAAAGGTGTCCCATACAATAAGGGATTCGCTGTACCTATGTTATGTTGGAAAAAGTCAGTTATAAATTCCTTTGTTCTAATTATAAATAAATTATCATCCAATAGGCTTTGATTAAATTTCCAATATCCTCGCCCACGTGGAAATTCAGTAAGAGTAATGTATATGCCTATTATATGATGGTCCGACCGCATTCTGTCCCCTATCAACACTTTTTTTACTTTTGGTGCCAACGAGAATGAGATAAGAAAGAAGTCAAGACGACTAGCTTGATTCAGTCTCCGCCATGTATATCTCACTAGATCAGTATATTTAAGCCTCCATATATCTACTAGTTCTAATGTATCCATGACATTCACAATTTCCTTAAGAGCATGTGGGTGATTGTTTGTGGTGTGATTTCCTTTACGGTCCATTAAGCTATTTAAAACAGTATTATAATCCCCCACCATAATAATATTGTCTTGAGTTGCTTGCAGGCTTGATAATTTATTTTATATATTGTCAAAGAATTGTGGATCATCATTATTTGGTCCGTAAAGGTTAATGAGCCATATCTGTTTATGGTCCAATAACATATTTAAAATAATCCATCTACCTTGTCTATCTATTTGTACAATTTGCACATTCGGATCGAAATTACTATTAATTAATATCATCACCCCTTTTGAATTTCTTTGCCCATGGGAGAAGTATATTCCCCCCCATTATTTTTTCCACGCTACATCATCTCGAATTGTTGAATGAGTTTCCTGTAAACAATAGATATTATATTCCTTCTCTTTGAGCCATGTAAATATTGTTCTTCTTTTGTTATTATCAGCTAAGCCATTACAATTATAACTGGCTATACTTATTTCACCATACACCATAATGAGATACAAGTTTCAAGTCTATTTATCATTATATATGTTTGTAAATTTACCAATAAAAAATAGCGTAATGATTGAGTGTCCATATAGCTGTACCGTGATATTTGCACTGCTACGGAGCAACCCTTCAATTGTTCTCCACTAATTCCCCCGCTAAAGCCCCTCCCCATCCCAAGTTGAGCCGTCATCCCAGTGATCAGCATCCCACCCACGTCCTTCCGCATCCCTAAGGCCCCGAGAGGCCAGGACCCATCCATCGAAAACAGCACACAGTACCACCCACAAAACAGAAGCAGATTAACCGCCAAAAGCATTTCCAATGCTTTCACCTCTATATATATATATATATATATATATATATATAACAATTTAAAAAAAAATTATGCATATCCTATTTTCCATCATTATCAATTAATATGCGTAATAATGTCGGCAGTTCACGCGTAGGATTCTAACATATAACCCGGATTGCCATTGTATTACATTTAATTCATTGACAAGCAATTATTATCCTAGCAAATAATTCCTGCGGTCCATCCCATACCCTCCCCCCCAACATCCCCACCCCCCCACAACAGATGCCAGACAAGCACACACGCACATACTCACATACTCCAACACACTCAACCCCCTCCTCCACAATCCACCATAAAATCAGATACTCAACGGCTGTTATATCCCAGAGCCCAACTCGAGAAATAACTTGATTTACGAGTGCACATACAGTTAAAGCTGATTGAGAAAGCATGCAGATTGAGCAGAAGTTGATAACAATGTGAGATTTGATTAATCTACTTAATCTATGTCAAGTCCTAGGTGATGGAGATCAGATCCACCCTCTTCACCTGAGAAACAAACACTCTGATCCCCTGTTGTAACCATATTCCCAAGCATCTCCATGCGGTCAGACCTTTGATTATTTTGTGCCACCTGGGCTACAATGATAAACCCCCTCTCTGATTGTCCGAGTGTGACCCCCTCCCCATGGGTTACTGCAGCCAGTGTTGCCAGCACTGCCACTACCTGGGTGGGCGTACCCCACCGGAATCCCCACCGTCTAGGTAAAAGGTTGTCAAGGTTCACATTAGCAGCTTTGAGAATTTCCTTGTATATTATGCTCTCCCATCAGGGGGCTCTGGCTTTGTAGGACCAACCCTGCCAGGCAGGCTCAGAATCTTGAGGGGGCGGTGCTGCTCAAGTAGGTCTCTGACCGCATTTATTTCTCTGTTTAGGCTGCATATTCACAGCAGGTCCATAAAAGAGATGGGAACTTCTCTTTGGTGTATGGGTCGCTCAGGTCGGTGTCCAAGTTATAAGGTTAGGGATCTTTCCATCATGATAGGACAATGAAAAATTAGATTAGATGTATACTATATTGAAAGTGTATATCCCTCATCTACACAAAATTGAAAGCTCTCTCTCACTACCCCTGCTCATAGACCCCCGGTCGGCTCTGGGATATGCAACCATTTCCCCTCTCACTCACTTAACGCCGCACCTTTTCAAACACAAAAATGCACACCACATGGTTGACTGGGGAAGAAATGGGCCGAGCGTGCAAACGCACCCGCATCCACATCTGCTGCAAGGGGGAAAGGACGCCAGAGAGAACACAGGACCAACCACAACAACCATCCGCCAAAACAACAACCTCCCGCCAAAAAAGCCATGTTCTAATTATTTGTATTTAAATATGTATTATTCTGCTTGTTATATCGTTTTATCCTTTTATAAAATACTATACTTACTATAAATGTTATTTAATATTACAATCCCTATCATTGCTAGTATCAGGTGCTCCAATATTTGACTCCTCTATTACAACTTTTAGAATAGCCATGGAGTAGTCTTTGTGTCTCTGAACATTTGGTTGTCAATATATAATTTATCCACCACTAGTGCAACACGTTTCCCTTTTAATCTGTTTTCCTTGAAGATTGGATACAGAACTTTGCGCCTTTCTACAATCTCCCTCGGGAACTGATCATTCATGCCTATTTTCGTGCCAGCAAGTCTTTTTCCTAGGCTTTTCACCATAGCTTTATCCTTAAAAAAAGCAAATTTGGCAACGATTGGGCGCTCATATTTCTGTCCTCTTTTTCCGAAACGATGTACACGTTCGAGTTGGATTTTATCGACAGCCTCGAGTGGGATTTGTAGCGCTGTATGCAGGAAGTCCTTCATAATATTCTCTGTTATTTCTCCCTCCTTTTCCTGAATACCCTTGTATTCTAGGTACAATTTGTAGGCTAATAAAAAATGTCAAAATTGAAAATAATGGGGTGTGGGGAGCATTGTAATTCTACCTTCTTTATTTGCTGAGAATGATTTTAGAATACAGAGACAAAATCAAAAGGTCAGGATTGCAGAGATGTTGGTGTTGATGGTGGGTGAAGAGAGATTTGCACAAAAATGTTTGCAAGTCAAAGCCACAATTTCCTTTACCCAAAGTACCCATTCATGTGCATTTTACATGTAGTCCTACAGTGCCTTCAGAAAGTATTCATACCCCTTGACTTATTCCACATTTTGTTGTGTTACAGCCTGAATTCAAAATGGATGAAAAACATTTTTATAACCCATCTACACACAATACCCCATGATAACAAAGTGAAAACATGTTTTTAGAAATGCTGGCAAATGTATTGAAAATGAAATACAGAAATATCTCATTTACATAAGTCATCACACCCCTGAGTCAATACTTTGTAGAAGCACATTTGGCAGCGACTACAGCTGTGTGTCTTTCTGGGTAAGTCTCTAAGTGTCACGATGTCCACCGAGGCTGCCCATCCTCCTTGTTCGGGCAGGCTTCGGCGTTCGTCGTCACCGGAGTACTAGCTACTGCCAATCTCATTCTCATCACTCCACTTGTCATGTCTTGTCAATCACACACACCTGGTGCTCATTCCCCTAATTAGTATGTGTATAAGTGTTCCCTCTGTTCCCCTTGTCTTTGTGAGTGATTGTTTATTGTGAGAGCATGTTAGCTCGGTTGAGCTACTCAACATTGTATTTATTCCAAGGTGGATGTTTTCCCTTGAGCTTGTTCCTTTTGACGCTTGGGGCGTTTAATATATGTGAACGCATTAAACTCTGGACTTCAGTATTTTACCTCCTGTGCCTGACTCCTTCATTTCACCTCATCACACTAAGTATGAAAAAAAAGTATGCTCTCACTACTGTAAGTCGCTCTGGATAAGAGCGTCTGCTAAATGACAAATTTTTTCTGTGCTTAGCTCCATTCAGTTTCTTTTTTATCCTGAAAAACTCCCCAGTCCTTAAAGATTACAAGCATACCCATAACATGATGCAGCCACCACTATTCTTGAAAATATGGAGAGTGGTACTCAGTAATGTGTTGTTTTATTGGATTTGCCCCAAACATAACACTTTGTATTCAGGACCAAAACTGAATTGCTTTGCCACATTTGTTTGCACTATTACTTTAGCGCCTTGTTGCAAACAGGATGCATGTTTTGGAATATTTTTATTCTGTACAGGCTTAATTCTTTTCACTCTGTCAATTAGGTTAGTATTGTGGAGTAACTACAATGTTGTTGAGATGAGGTAGTCATTCAAAAATCATGTTAAACACTATTATTGCACACAGAGTCCATGCAACTTATTATGTGAGTTGTTAAGCACATTTTTACTCCTGAACTTATTTAGGCTTGCCTTAACAAAGGGGTTGAATACTTATTGACACAAGACATTTCAGCTTTTCATTTTTAATTATATTGTAAACATTTTGAAAAACATAAATCCTCTTTGACATTATGGGATATTGTGTGTAGGCCAGTGACAAAACAATCTATATTTAATCAATTTTAAATGCAGGCTGTAACACAGCAAAATGTGGAAGTCAAGGGGTGTGAATACTTTCTGAAGGCACCGTATGTGTTTTACAGGAAGTGAGCTATAATCATCAATGTCATGACACAGGTATAATGAAAGCGCCATAAGCTATAATATATGAGAATCATAATGTTAAGATACTATAATCCAATTGGTAGCTTGTTACATTCATGCTTAATGTATCATTTACAATGTTATAGTGAGTGTTACTGGTGATTTCTATATTTTGGTGGGCAAATGTCACAATTTAATTTAGTCAACACATTCCCAAATGGTGGCTTTTGAGGTTGATTGATGTTTATAGCAAGCTAGCAGCACAAGCAAACATTGTTGTGCAAATCTCTCTTCACTCACCAACAACATCAACATTCTTTGTAATCCTTCTCCATGCCATTGACTTTACGATTATTGGCTTTCCAGCATCTTTTTGTTGTTGTGCTTGCCCGAAACTAATGACACGCGGAGCTATGTTTCATGAATGGAAGATTTTCAAGCAAACATCTGCTCCTTACCTGATTGGTTAACGGCAGCCGTGGCCGCATGCAATTTGCATAAAGTAGAGCAGAGCTTAACTTTTTCTATCGCTCCGCTAGCAGGGTTCAAACCCATCACCTTTCCACAATCCCCTTGCTCCGCTCGTGCTCCCGTTGAAAATGAATGGGAGAAGAACTTCGTCTGACAAATTTGGAAGTGGTGAAAACCATATGTAAGTCATTGTGATAGGCTCCCGAGTGGCACAGTGGTCTAAGGCACTGCATCGCAGTGCTAGCTGTGCCACTAGAGATCCTTGTTCGAATCCAGGCTCTGTCGTAGCCGGCCGCGACCGGGAGACCCATGGGGCGGCGCACAATTGGCCCAGGGTAGGGGAGGGAATGGCTGGCAGGGATGTAGCTCAGTTGGTAGAGCATGGCGTTTGCAACGCCAGGGTTGTGGGTTCGATTCCCACGGGGGGCCAGTATGAATTATTTTATTTGTTTAATAATGTATGCACTCACTAACTGTAAGAGCGTCTGCTAAATGACTAAAATGTAAATGTAATGTGTCTGAATGCAACACTGTAGCCTTATAGTTTCTCTCTAATAGGGGTGTGAAACATATTATTACTGGAACTCATACGCCTCCACATTCCTTACCTTTACTGTAAACATATTTTACTACCTCATAAGCAATACTGAAGCCCCGTCTCAGTCAACATCATGGGTACTGGTGACTGGTTGTCTTCATAAAAATCCCTCTTTCATTAGTTTGTTTACCCCATGGGGACTAGCTCTGGAATGTGGCTGTGATGTTTTTGCCTTAACTTCACTTTCCAGCCCTCTGTCCAGCTGCTTTCTTCCTCTGGCCCAAACCTCCATCATCCTAGTCTCTGAGGTCACTTGTAGGCAGGTTACTCTGCCAAGATATTTTTCCCTCTACTAACAATGGCATGGCATGGCCTAGATGGTTTTAATCCAACCACTCACTCCCATCCTAAGGCCATGCTGGCTCCACTTTGCAGATCATAAAGGGCTTGATTGTTATAAGCAATATGGTAGTAGGTCCTTCTATCTTGCTAGTAGACCAGGTGCAGGTGGAGGAGATTGGTGCTTGGCCTATAGTCTACTGTTAGTCCTCCTAACGTACCACACATAAGTGGTATAGAGATATCAGATGCAGGGATGGAGGTATGTGGGTAATATAGTAAAAACTAGCTGTAAGGCTGGCTGCTCTGTGATCCGTGACTTATGAAGTAACAGTGTACTGTCATAATCAGCTGAAAACAAAGAGCTCCTCATTAAATGCGTGCTTGGTTCTCTGTCATTTGTCGAGACAAAGTGAGGAAACACCCTGTCGTCTGCAAAAATAGGGGAATGAAAAGTTCACCGGCATCGATAGAAGTGGGCGTCTAATTATGCACATACCCCCTATATCGACTTCATTAGGTTTCTCAATGGATTCTATTATAAGTCTGATTATTCTGGTTCTTTCAAAACATTGAGCTTTACAATGGAGAAATCAAACCCTTTTAAGGACACAATATTAGTCAATATGCATTGATGCTTATTTTTCTAGATCTGAATCTGGAGGGGTGTTTCTCTCCAATGCAATATTATGGTTTCACCTCAGATGTTCCTCCTATGAGGTCTCAGTAGTTATTTCAAACCAACTTTGATGCTGCAGTAGTTATCTACACATCAGCACTTTGATTTTATCACTTGGGCTCCACGTTAACATGGCACAGGTGGCTTATTAAGGCCTAAACAGCAGCATGTGTGTCAGACGGGTTTGAACTCATTTTACACGCTTCTAAAGCACTGATTTATTGGCTATTAATTCAACTCAGCTGGCATATTAATGCCAAACTCTCTCCAAATGTGAAGCCTGAAACAACAGAGGCAGTCTCACTGAAAACAGACATATCAGACCTCCCAGGATAGAAGCCAGATATATATATTTTTATATTAGAGGAGAACAAGAATAAGATGTATATTTGATGGGGTGTATTTCGACTGTATTGTACATGTATTGTCTTCCAAGTAATTCCAGTAATAACAGTGATGTGGCTCTGCTAACACTACAATAAGCGTTCCTCAAGATGTGTTTGGTTTATGTGATGTAACACAGATATGTCCAGCGTGGGGTTTATCTGACCTTTGACCCCTACCATTCTCCATACAGGAACAGGAACAGCAAAAGTGCTCTTTATTGTACTTCCTGGATGGTGGTTGATTTTAATGATTTACAGTCCTCCTTTGACTTACTGTACAATCAGGTCGGTCAGTGTGTTCCTCCTGGTTTCCTGCTGGGGTTGACTCTAACCTCCTGAGCAAACAGCCTGAGATGAATCTACGTCTTCAGAAGGTCTGGGGGAGTGTCAACCCTGTCGGGGGCCCGGAGGGGGAAGAGAAGGGGGAGATGGGATGGGGGATATCATATCTCCTCCGCCAAGCTTGATTGTCCTGATTTATCTTATGTTTGTCTTCCTGCGCGTACGTTCTGATGAGGCCTGTGCTGGTATTTTCTCTCGTTAATGAGACGCTCGTTAGGGAAGCCCTCGTTACGTAGGAGTCTCGTTAGGCAGACGTTCATTAACAGAGCTGATGAGGGGATATCCATGAGGATGGGCAGGATGCGCAGGGAAGTGTGCGTGAGGGGTGTCACCACATCCTGTAGAGGCTACTGGGATGAGAGGGAGGGATACAGATAGACATAAAAAAAGGAGAGATAAAGGGAATTAATGATGAATATCATGTTGCTGATATTCCTCCTCTCTTCTCCTCCTGTCATTATGAGTTTTCACTTGGACTAAGTAGTGGAATTTGAGCCATTTGGCCTATTAGCTCTTTTCTCCTAAGTCTTAAGTGTACATGTACTGTGTCTCTCTAGTAAGATTTAGTCTGTGTTTGTACCAGTTACAGGCCCAATATATCTCCCACTGTACATCTTAAAGATTATTTACTCAGTGGTCAATGCAAGGATCATGACCGGGTCATGTCACGGTCCGTCTAAGTATTTCTTTCATCGTGACCAGAGCATCAGCATTCCAGTTTAAACTGCCCTGACCGTAACTCACCACTTCAGAGGGCCGCCGTGGCCCAGCGTGTAATCGTCTGTGTAAATCCCCTCCAAGGAGAAATGGATCGTTCCATCAGTCATACAGTGCATTCGGAAAATATTCAGACCCCTCGACTTTTTCCACATTTTGTTACGTTACAGCCTTATTTTAAAATGGATTCAACAGCTTTTTCTCATCAATATACACACAATACAGGGCCTCCTGAGTGGCGCAGCGGTCTAAGGCACTGCATCACAGTGCTTGAGGCGTCACTACAGACCCAGGTTCAATCCTGACCACGGCTTCATTTTGCTCCTCCCTTCCTATAGGCAGAAACTCAAACAGGAAGTACGCGTGCTAAGGACTATTCAACGCTGGTCTGACCAATCGGAATCCACGCTTCAAGATAGTTTTGATCACGCAGACTGGGGATATGTTCCAGGTAGCTTGCGAAAATAATTTAGACAAATACACTGAAACGGTGACTGAGTTTATCAGGAAGTGTATATGTGATGTTGTGCCAACTGTGACTATTAAAACCTACCCTAACCAGAAACCGTGGATAGATGGCAGCATTCGCGCAAAACTGAAAGCGCAAACCACTGCATTTAACCATGGCAAGATGACTGGGAATATGGCAGAACACAAACAGTGTAGCTACTCACTCCGCAAGGTAATTAAACTGGCAAAACATCAGTATAGAGACAAAGTGGAGTCGCAATTCAACCGCTTACACAAGACGTATGTGGCAGTGTCTACAGACAATCACGGACTACAAAAGGAAAACCAACCACGTCGCCGATACCGACGTCTCGCTTCCAGGCAAGCTAAACACCTTCTTCGCCCGCTTTGAGGACAGGTAAGGTAGAGGATCGTGTTACCTCTACCTTACCTGTCACCCTAGACCCACTTCAATTTGCTTACCTCCCCAATAGATCCACAGACGATGTAATAGCCATCACACTGTACACTGCCCTATCCCATCTGGACAAGAGGAATACCTATGTAAGAATGCTGTTCATTGACTATAGCTCAGCATTCAACACCATAGCACCCCCCAAGCACATCATTAAGCTCGAGGCCCTGGGTCTGAACCCCGCACTGTGCAACTGGGTCCTGGACTTCCTGACGGGCTGCCCCCAGGTGGTGAAGGTAAGAAACAACATCTCCACTTCGCTGATCCTCAACACTGGGGCCCCACAAGGGTGCGTGCTCAGCCAACAATGACGAGACTGCCTACAGGGAGGAGGTGAGGGCTCTCGGAGTGTGGTGCCAGGAAAATAACCTCTCACTCAACGTACTCAACGTCAACAAAACAAAGGAGATGATTGTGGACTTCAGGAAATAGCAGAGGGTGCACACCCCTATCCACGTCGACGGGACCGCAGTGGAGAAGATGGAAAGCTTCAAGTTCCTGGGCGTACACATCACTGACAAACTGAAATGGTCCACCCACGCAGACAGTGTGGTGAAGAAGGCGCAACAGAGCCTCTTCAACCTCAGGAGGCTGAAGAAATTTGGCTTGGCACCTAAAACCAAACTTTTACAGATGCACAATTGAGAGCATCCTGTCGGGCTGTATCACCGCCTGGTACGGCAACTGCACCGCCCGCAACCGCAGGGCTCTCCAGAGGGTGGTGCGTTCTGCCGAACGCATTACCGGGGGCAAACTACCCGCCCTCCAAGACACCTACAGCACCCGATGTCACAGGAAGGCCAAAAAGATCATCGAGGACATCAACCACCCGAGCCACTGCCTGTTCACCCTGCTATCATCCAGAAGGCGAGATCAGTACAGGTGCATCAAAGCTGGGACCGAGAGAATGAAAAACAGCTTCTATCTCAAGGCCATCAGACTGTTAAATAGCCATCACTAGCACATTAGAGGCTGCTGCTGCCTATTGAAATCACTGACCACTTTAAGAAATGGAACACTAGTCACATTAATAATGTTTACATATCTTGCACTACTCATCTCATATGTATATACTGTATTCTATTCTATTCTATAATATTCTACTGTATCTTAGTCAATGCCGCTCTGTCATTGCTTGTCGATATATGTATTCTTAAATTCCATTCCTTACTAGATTTGTGTGTATTGGGTGTATGTTGTGAAATTGTTACATATTACTTGTTAGATATTACTGCACTGTCGGAGCTAGAAGCACAAGCATTTCGCTACACCCGCAATAACATCTGCTAAACACGTGTATGTGACAAATAAAATTGGATTGGATTTGATTGGATGTATGTATGTTACCATGGAAAACAAGGACATTTCTAAGTGACCCCAAACTTTTGAACGGTAGTGTATATATGTATATATATATATATATAAATAAATATATATGTATATATATATATATATATATATATATATATATATATATATATACAGTGGGGAGAAGAAGTATTTGATACACTGCCGATTTTGCAGGTTTTCCTACTTACAAAGCATGTAGAGGTCTGTTATTTTTATCATAGGTACACTTCAACTGTGAGAGACGGAATCTAAAACAAAAATCCAGAAAATCATCATCATTTGATCACCTACCTACCAGTAAGAATTCCGGCTCTCACAGACCTGTTAGTTTTTCTTTAAGAAGCCCTCCTGTTCTCCACTCATTACCTGTATTAACTGCACCTGTTTGAACTCGTTACCTGTATAAAAGACACCTGTCCACACACTCAATCCAACAGACTCCAACCTCTCCACAATGGCCAAGACCAGAGAGCTGTGTAAGGACATCAGGGATAAAATTGTAGACCTGCACAAGGCTGGGATGGGCTACAGGACAATAGGCAAGCAGCTTGGTGAGAAGGCAACAACTGTTGGCGCAATTATTAGAAATGGAAGAAGTTCAAGATGACGGTCAATCACCCTCAGTCTGGGGCTCCATGCAAGATCTCACCTCGTGGGGCATCAATGATCATGAGGAAGGTGAGGGATCAGCCCAGAACTACACGGCAGGACCTGGTCAATGACACGATTGCTCAGTTTGGCCGGACGGCCAGCTCTAGGAAGAGTTTTGGTGATTCCAAACTTCTTCGATTTAAGAATGATGGAGGCCACTGTGTTCTTGGGGACCTTCAATGCTGCAGACATTTTTTAATACCGTTCCCCAGATCTGTGCCTCGTCTTGGAGCTCTACGGACAATTCCTTTGACCACATGGCTTGGTTTTTGCTCTGACATTCGCTGTTGACTGTGGGACCTTATATAGACAGGTGTGTGCCTTTCCAAAACATGTCCAATCAATTGAAATTACAACAGGTGGAACTCCAATCAAGTTGTAGAAACATCTCAAGGATGATCAATGGAAACAGGATGCACCTGAGCTCAAGTTCGATTCTCATAGCAAAGGGTCTGAATGCTTATGTAAATAAGGTATTTCTGTTTTTAATTTCTTATAAATTTGCAAACATTTCAAAAAACCTGTTTTCGTTTAGTCATTATGGGGTAATGTGTGTATATGTTTTCTTTTTCTTTTTTTAAAATCCATTTTAGAATAAGGCTATAACGTAACAAAATGTGGAAAAAGTCAAGGGGTCTGAATAGTTTTCGAATGAACTGTAATGCTACTCTCTTTAAGCACTGGAATGTGTCATTCAAAGAGGCGGAAAAGGATGAATGAAAAATGCTTTAGTGCTGGTCCCAAATGATACTTTGCCAAATTATTGCTGAATGTGCATTTACTGTAAATACGTCTAAATGACTAAAATTAATAACAGCTGCTGCTTCATTCACCCTGTATCTGTCAAGTTAATTAATTGCTTTTCCTGTGTACATCAGCTCAGGAAATTAGGGTGAGCTAAGTTTCATACAGACTTTACTAGGGTGATCTTTTGAACCATGTAAAACCCACTAGTTCAATTATTTGTGAAAAAACATCAATTTCAAGCCCTAATGGATTATCATGCATTATTATAACCCATTTTCTTTATTATTCTTAAATATATACAGTGGGGAGAACAAGTATTTGATACACTGCTGATTTTGCAGGTTTTCCTACTTACAAAGCATTTAGAGGTCTGTAATTTCTATCATAGGTACTTTAACTGCCATAAATGTTATTCATGTCATTATTAATGTTATTCATGGCATTATTAATAGGTTTTACATAATATCATTATTATTTGTACAACTTGTATTTTGAATATAGATTTTGCTTGTATTTATGTGATAGGAACTATCTGTACATTCTATGTTGTGTTGGGACGCTTTTAGTGGTGAAAAGTTCCAGACATCGCGGTAAAGTAGCGGCGGTAAAGTTTAGTACTCTGAAAGATAAGTTAAATTAACGAAGTGTTTATTTACAAGTATTCTTGTTTCTAAGTGGACCCATTTCCCTCTCAGTTGTGTGCAGCCAGCGAGGTATGTTCATTATGTTAATTATTTGTCGCGCATATTTACGTGCAAGGTTTCTGTAACGTGAACGCCAACTTGTTTTTTTGTGCATGTGTTGAAATGTATTTAAACAGTTCGACGGTGGATTGATGACGGTGGAGAATTTAGTAGAAGAATAAATCCATCAGTAACCAGAACAGCGGCGTCGTGTATTTCCTGGAGGGAGTGATAGTCGAACTCGAGTCTGCGTGATCGTTTCCTGACCTGCTCTGCAAGACGGCTCGTCAAGACGGACTCACAGATAAGCCACTGTTCAGTGTTGAAGGACTCACACAAGTTCATCAGTTTTTTTTTTCATGAAGACGTCCGTAAGTCAGACACTTAAGTTTGTGTTCTGAAAAGGTGACACAAGGATTGGAAAATGTAAAGGACTTCAAAGGGCTGTGTCTAGCCAAGTAACATAACAGTGTGTAACAAGATATTAAGAGACATTAATGTAAGTGATTTAGCGATATTGATACTTCTTTATTTCATTGAATATAAGTCATTGATTTACTTAAGAAGAGGATTTATGTTTGTGCATTTAAGAAAGCTGTTATTTTGAGTGATTCTGCAACATTTCAAAATCTTTATAATGCCTGCCTTTATTCTGAAGGGTTAATTTCAAAGACAATAACTTAACTTGGCATATTCTATTCTCTTGAGTATTTATTTTTGTAAAATGTTTGTTGTAAACTCTACTGTTTATTTAAGACAACTGTCTTGTGTACAGGTTACTTTCAAATAAGTTAATATGTCACATAGAAGTAAAGAGAGTCAGTGTAAAGGATCACTCGTAGAGCCAGTAGAAGAGACAGAGCAGACAGATGAGTCTAGCGTTGTACAAGAAGCAGTACGGTCTGAAGAGCCTCGACGAAGTGGAAGAGCCCGTACATTAACGGAAAAGGGAAAATAACTACTAATTCGCTTTGACAGCATTTATGAACGCTGGAAAGCTTTAACTAAGGTGGCTAAGAAATCAGTTACAAAACAAGATCCAAGTAACATCCTACACGAACACAGCAGCACTATTCAAAGAGAGTTATCTGAACTGAATAATGTTTATGAAGAATATCGCAGGATTGACAGCCCAGCTCACGAGATGCGCCGCAAGCTGGATAAATGTATATCAGTCACCAAGATTGTTGTACACAACGCGCAATCTCAAATTCAAGGAACAAAGGAGGAACTGATTTGGCCGGATGCAAGCTCCGTATTCGCATCTACGATTTCCAGTGTGTCATCTCCAGACTTTAAGTCTTCGAAGGCCACTTCCATTCGCTCTAATGTATCCTCTGTTAAACGACAAGAAGCCGCTGCTGAGTATGCAGCCACAAAGGCTGTGTTGAAGATTATGGCTGAGCAAGAGTGCCACCAAGAGAAACTCCAAAGACTTGAAGTTGAGGACAAGAAGATAGTTGCAGAGCAAGAAGTAGCTGCAGTAACTCGTCGTCTTCAAGGCAAAAGAGAAGAGACTGAACGTAAGATAGAAAAGGAGAGACAAGAAGCTTTGCTCTTAAAGAAACAGCAAGAAGAGAATGCTGCAAGGAAAAGATCTGTAGAAGACTTAAAAAGAGAGCTCGGACGTTTAGAGGAGATAAAAAGACTGAATGCGGCCAGAGCAAGGCTTCAAGTCTATGACGAAAATGAGTTGTATCCAGACCAAAGGCTTACTCCACATAAGTCTGAGCTGCCTACATTTCAGCAACCAATTGATCAGGTGAATCCTGTGTATCAGCACCCACAACCACTAAGGGATGTGGTTCCAAGAAGTGTGCTTCAAAACGACACAAGAGAGCTTGTGAAAGTCCTGGCTGAGGCTATATCATCAAATAGGCTTCCCATTCCAGAGCCTACAAATTTTTGTGGGGATCTACTCAAGTTTAACCATTGGAAGTCTTCCTTTCAGACAATGATTGAGAGAAAAAATATTCCAGCAGCAGTAGAAGGTTATTTTCTGATCGATTCAGAAGATTCATATCATGCAGCATGGGACCTGCTCAAGGAACGTTATGGTGAGCCGTTTGTGATTGCCAAGGCCTTCCGAGACAAATTACATGCTTGGCCAAAACTAGCTCCTAAGGAGAGTGCAGACTTAAGAAAATTTGTAGACTTTCTACGTAGTTGTGAATTCGCTATTGCTCACAATGAGAGTCTAAAGGTTCTTAATGATGATATTGAGAATCAAAAACTAGCTGCCAAACTACCCGACTGGTTAAGTAGCAGATGGAACCGAAGGGCCAAACAATACCAACTGGAACACAGAAGGTTCCCAAGCTTTAACTATTTTGTGACATTCCTGTCGATGGAAGCTAGTATTGCGTGCAACCCTATAACATCCTACAACGCATTACGACAAAGTGAACCTGATAAAGCAAAGATCAAGAACCAAACTGTAGGTGCCAAGATCTTCACAACTAACATCAGTGAGAGAAACATAGTCACATGTGTGTTATGTAAGAAATTAGGACACAGTTTACACAAGTGCTTCAAATTCATTGAAAGGACAGTCGCCGAACGAGTCAAGTTCATTCAGAATGAAAGACTGTGCTTCGGATGTTTAAATCCTGGCCATCAATCCAAGAGCTGCAGTAGCCGGATGGTCTGTGACACCTGCTCAAAACGTCATCCCACATGCCTACACGAAGATCGCTCAAAACAAGAACCAAAAGGGGAAACATCTAAAGACATAAGTTATGGCAAGGAAAGAAAGCTACTGTCAACACAAGAGGTTATCAAGGAAACCACATCCAACAGAGTTGTGCAAGATGGCAATACTACACAGACTTCAGCGATAGTACCTGTCTATGTGTCAACGCAAAGTGATTCAAGTAAGGAAGTTCTTGTCTATGCTCTGCTAGATTCACAAAGTGATTCTTCCTTCATTCTTGAGGAAGTAGCAAACATTCTAGATACGAACACGGAACAAGTGAAGCTGAAACTATCTACAATGTCGTCAAAAAGGACAATTGTACCCTGTAAAAGACTAAAATACCTACAAATAAGAGGTCTATTCTCCTCTAAGAAGATCACAGTGCCAACAACGTACACTCGTGAATTTATCCCTGCCAATCGGACACACATTCCAACTTCAGAGACCGCTAAAGCATGGCCTCATTTGGAGCATCTTGCAGAACACATTGCACCGCCAAAGGAATATGAAATTGGTCTGCTAATCGGATACAATTGCCCACAAGCGCTAATGCCCAGAGAAGTCGTATGTGGAGAAGAAAACGAACCCTTTGCTCAGAGAACTGATCTAGGTTGGAGCATAGTGAGTTATGGTGACCCATAAGAGCACTACAGTGATGCAATTGGAGTAAGTCACCGCATCATTGTAAGGAAAGTGACACCTGAACCCAAACCAACAATCAAGCTCAAAGGTGAAGTTCACTATGTTTGCAAGACTCAGATCAAGGGAAATGATCAGTCCAAATGATGTAATTAAGGTACTAGAATCTGATTTCAGTGAAAGAGTTGAAGAAGATGCAACCGTCTCTCAGGAAGATCTCCACTTCTTGACTAAGCTGAGAGATGAAATCAAACACAAACAAGATGGTCATTATGAAATGCCCTTACCTTTCAAACAAGACAGACCAAATCTACCCAATAATAAGTCATGTTCTGTTCAGCGTCTAAGAGGCTTGGAACGAAGGCTCAAGAGAGACCAGAAATACTGCTCAGACTACATGAACTTCATGAAAGATATCATTGCTCGTGGTGATGCTGAGAAGGTTCCCGAAAAGGAACTCAACAATCATCCAGCCTGGTATATTCCCCACCACGGGGTATACCACCCTCAAAAGCCTGGGAAGATACGCGTCTTCTTCGATTGCTCAGCAAGATTCCAAGACACGTCATTGAATGACCACCTTCTTACTGGGCCAGAGCTCACAAATACCTTGGTGGGAGTTCTCTGCAGGTTTCGCAAGGGCCCAATTGCTATTATGTGTGATGTGGAGCGAATGTTCCATCAGTTCCATGTAAGACCGGAAGACCAAGACTACCTGAGGTTCTTATGGTGGGAGAATGGTGACCTGATGTCTCCGCCATCAACTTTCCGGATGAAAGTCCATCTGTTTGGGGCAGCCTCCTCACCCGGCTGTGCCAATTTTGGTCTCAAACATCTAGCCGCTAAAGGTCAGGATCAATTTAACCAAAACGCTGTTAAATTCATCCAAAGGAATTTTTATGTTGACGATGGACTGGTGAGTGTAACGTCTGATGCTGAGGCAATTCAACTCATCAAGGAAGCAAGAGGTCTTTGCAGCACAGGCAAGCTAAGACTACATAAGTTTGTCTCCAACAGCAAGCATGTATTGAAATCAATACCAAAGGAAGAGTGCGCTGAAAGTGTCAAAAACCTTGATATGGCTTTGGGAGAGCCACTCATGGAAAGAGCTCTCGGAGTGCAATGGTGCGTGTCCTCTGATGACTTTCAGCTCAGAGTTACAGTCAAGGAACACCCGTTGACCAGAAGAGGAGTGCTATCAACAGTAGCTTCCATCTACGACCCATTGGGGTTCGTAGCCCCATTCATTCTCCTAGGAAAGCAGATATTGCAACAACTGTATCGAGACAAGGCCGGTTGGGATGAACCACTCTCAGAGGAGCTCAAGACACAGTGGGAATCTTGGCTACAAGATCTACAAAACTTGTCTAATGTAAGGATCAGAAGGTGCTATATTCCAGCAAACTTCATAGATGTCAAACAGTACGAGCTTCACCACTTCTCAGATGCCAGCGTCACAGGCTATGGGGAGTGTACTTATCTCAGAACAATCAACACCAATGGGGATGTCCATTGTTCGTTAGTCATGGGGAAAGCACATGTTGCCCCCACCAAAGTGACCACAATACAACGCCTTGAGTTATCTGCAGCAGTGGTAGCAGCAAGGACAAGTGTTGTGCTCAGAAAGGAGCTCGAAATAGATGGTCTTCAAGAACATTTTTGGACAGACTCAAAGGTTGTCCTTGGATATATAAACAATGATGCAAGACGATTCCACGTCTTTGTGGCTAACAGAATCCAAAGAATCAAGTCCACTACAGATTCAAAGCAATGGCGATTTGTACGTTCTGAAGATAATCCTGCGGATCATGCTTCAAGAGGCCTAAAGGCAGATCAGCTTGTAGCTTCAACTTGGTTTAATGGGCCAGATTTTCTGTGGAAAAGAGAGCTGCCCATAGAAGACGTCAAAGTAAGTGAGGTCATTGACAATGATCCAGAACTTCGAAAGGCTCAGGTGCTCAACACAAAAGCAAAAGAGGACAGGACATTGTTAGACCGCCTGACAAGGTTTTCTGACTGGAAAAGAGCCGTCAAAGCTATTGCTCGTCTTAAGCGCCATGCTAAGCAAATCAAGGGTCTCAAACTTAAAACAAATGAAGCCACAAGTGTTGAGGAAAGACAGGAAGCAGAGCTTTTCATCATCAAATTGGTTCAAACGGAAGTATTCAGTACTGAAATCAAAGGTATAAAGCAATGCAAGGAAGTAAAACCCAAAGACAAAACAAACAAGCTACACAAACTAAGTCCCTTTGTCGATGAGTACGGTGTGCTCAGGGTTGGAGGACGTTTGACAAGATCTGCCCTTCATCCACATGTAAAGCATCCTGCCATTGTACCTAAGGCAAGTCATGTGTCTTCTTTACTCATCAAGCACTACCATGAAAAGGTGCATCATCAAGGAAGAGGAATAACTGTCAATGAATTGCGATCCAATGGTATATGGGTTACAGGTTGCAGCAGCGCAGTTGCCTCGCACATCTACAAATGCACAACATGCAGAAAGTATAGAAGGAACACACAGGAACCAAAGATGGCAGACTTGCCAGACGAGAGACTGGAAATGACCCCTCCATTCACATATTGTGGTATAGATTGCTTCGGACCATTCTATGTGAAAGAAGCGAGAAAGGAACTGAAAAGATATGGTCTTCTTTTCACTTGTATGTGTTCTAGAGCCATACATATTGAAATGCTTGATGATCTCACTACAGATGCTTTCATCAATGCACTGCGTGCATTCATTGCAATACGTGGAAATGTAAGACAGTTGAGATGTGATCAAGGCACCAACTTTGTTGGCGCTAAAGGAGAGTTCATGAATGCAATGAAGGACCTGGATCATGAACAGGTAAAGGAACATGGATGTGAGTTTGTTATGAACTTCCCAGCATCAAATCACATGGGAGGTGTATGGGAGAGACAAATTAGGACCATCAGAAGCGTTCTAACAGCGATCCTTGACCAATCTGCTAAAAGACTTGACAGTGCATCACTTAGAACCTTCCTGTATGAAGTGATGGCTATCGTAAATAGCAGACCTCTGACAACAGAGCACTTAAATGATCCAACAAGTCTTGAACCTCTCACTCCCAACCATATCCTCATGATGAAGTCAAAGATAACAACTCCCCCTCCTGGTCAGTTTGTGAGTCAGGATCTCTACCTCCGCAAGAGATGGCGACAGGTACAGTTCTTGGCAAACGAATTCTGGACACGGTGGAAGAAGGAGTACCTCCTTAATCTTCAGCAAAGACAAATATGGCAAAAGGATAAGAGAAATACGAAGGTTAATGACATTGTCATTATACAAGAGGACTGCTCTCCACGAAATCAATGGAGATTAGCAAGAGTAGCACAGGTGTACCCTAGCACTGATGGAAGAGTCAGAAAGGTAAAACTGTTAATTAGTGACTCAACCTTAGATAACCAGGGAAAACGCACTACAAAGCCAGTCTATCTTGACAGGCCTGTATACAAGACAGTTTTACTGCTTGAAGCAGAATGAATGTTATGGTTATTTTGTGAGGTGAAATCCCAAAGGATGTGATTTGGTGGGAGTTTAACTGCCATAAATGTTATTCATGTCATTATTAATGTTATTCATGGCATTATTAATAGGTTTTACATAAAATCATTATTATTTGTACAACTTGTATTTTGAATATTGATTTTGCTTGTATTTATGTGATAGGAACTATCTGTACATTCTATGTTGTGTTGGGACGCTTTTAGTGGTGACAAGTTCCAGACATCGCGGTAAAGTAGCGGCGGTAAAGTTTAGTACTCTGAAAGATAAGTTAAATTAACGACGTGTTTATTTACAAGTATTCTTGTTTCTAAGTGGACCCATTTCCCTCTCAGTTGTGTGCAGCCAGCGAGGTATGTTCATTATGTTAATTATTTGTCGCGCATATTTACGTGCAAGGTTTCTGTAACGTGAACGCCAACTTGTTTTTTGTGCATGTGTTGAAATGTATTTAAACAGTTCGACGGTGGATTGATGACGGTGGAGAATTTAGTAGAAGAATAAATCCATCAGTAACCAGAACAGCGGCGTCGTGTATTTCCTGGATGGAGTGATAGGTACACTTCAACTGTGAGAGACGGAATCTAAAACAAAAATCCAGAAAATCACATTGTATGATTTTTAAGTAAACAATTAGCATTTCATTGCATGACATAAGTATTTGATACATCAGAAAAGCAGAACTTAATATTTGGTACAGAAACCTTTGTTTGCAATTACAGAGATCATACGTTTCCTGTAGGTCTTGACCAGGTTTGCACACACTGCAGCAGGGATTTTGGCCCACTCCTCCATACAGACCTTCTCCAGATCCTTCAGGTTTCGGGGCTGTCACTGGGCAATATGGACTTTCAGCTCCCTCCAAAGATGTTCTATTGGGTTCAGGTCTGGAGACTGGCTAGGCCACTCCAGGACCTTGAGATGCTTCTTACGGAGCCACTCCTTAGTTGCCCTGGCTGTTTGTTTCGGGTCGTTGTCATGCTGGAAGACCCAGCCACGACCCATCTTCAATGCTCTTACTGAGGGAAGGAGGTTGTTGGCCAAGATCTCGCGATACATGGCCCCATCCATCCTCCCCTCAATACGGTGCAGTCGTCCTGTCCCCTTTGCAGAAAAGCATCCCCAAAGAATGATGTTTCCACCTCCATGCTTCACGGTTGGGATGGTGTTCTTGGGGTTGTACTCATCCTTCTTCTTCCTCCAAACACGGCGAGTGGAGTTTAGACCAAAAAGCTCTATTTTTGTCTCATCAGACCACATGACCTTCTCCCATTCCTCCTCTGGATCATCCAGATGGTCATTGGCAAACTTCAGACGGGCCTGGACATGCGCTGGCTTGAGCAGGGGGACCTTGCGTGCGCTGCAGGATTTTAATCCATGACAGCGTAGTGTGTTACTAATGGTTTTCTTTGAGACTGTGGTCCCAGCTCTCTTCAGGTCATTGACCAGGTCCTGCCGCGTAGATCAGGGCTGATCCCTCACCTTCCTCATGATGATTGATGCCCCACGAGGTGAGATTTTGCATGGAGCCCCAGACCGAGGGTGATTGACCGTCATCTTGAACTTCTTCCATTTTCTAATAATTGCGCCAACAGTTGTTGCCTTCTCACCAAGCTGCTTGCCTATTGTCCTGTAGCCCATCCCAGCCTTGTGCAGGTCTACAATTTTATCCCTGATGTCCTTACACAGCTCTCTGGTCTTGGCCATTGTGGAGAGTTTGGAGTCTGTTTGATTGAGTGTGTGGACAGGTGTCTTTTATACAGGTAACGAGTTCAAACATGTGCAGTTAATACAGGTAATGAGTGGAGAACAGGAGGGCTTCTTAAAGAAAAACTAACAGGTCTGTGAGAGCCGGAATTCTTACTGGTTGGTAGGTGATCAAATACTATGTTATGCAATAAAATGCAAATTCATTACTTAAAAATCATACAATGTGATTTTCTTGATTTTTGTTTTAGTCTCTTACAGTTGAAGTGTACCTATGATAAAAATTACAGACCTCTACATGCTTTGTAAGTAGGAAAACCTGCAAAATCGGCAGTGTATCAAATATTGTATATATAATTGGGGTAGATCAGCTTAATATTGCAGATAGATTGTAACTTCCATCAATGTAATTGTCTGCATCACTTTCAATCCCCCGTATGTTTTTTTCTCTCGCAAATATATATATATACATATACATACATACACATACATATACACATACATACATATAAATACATATACATATATATATGCATATCCTTTTTAAAAATATATTTCCCTTTATTACTTTCCAACCCCACCATCCCTTCCCTAATTGGAGTAAACTAGTGAACAACAATGCTTAGGCCTCTACTTACAGGTTATACATACTATATACATTTTATGGACACAGTCAATTTTATAATAATTTTATTTTGTTTGTTTTTACTCCTGAACTTCCTCTACCCTCAACCTCTCCGATCATTTTCATGATGTCCATCCGGTTTGCTTCTATATGCCATATCTTTCGAACTGTGCTCTTTCACAAAAGCTTTCAACCTATAACCTATATACTTATTATGGACACAGTATGCTTTACATTAGATATCTTGTTGTTATTAGTCCCATCCTTCAACTCCATTCAACACCTACAATCTATCTCTTAACACCATCCATATTGGATTTCTATATGCCATATATTTTTCAACTGTACAATGATGTTTTACAAAAGTTCTGAACCCTTTTATTCTCATTGTTTCTACTGATTGTAAATTTAAAATAAACATTTTTGCTAAAAGTATTATTATATTATTGATCGATTGACTATGACTTTTCAGATCACCCAGTAGTGCTATCTGCAGGGTTAGCTCCAGGTAAATATTGCAATCCTTTAGCCATTCCTGGACCTGTGTCCAAAAACAAGCTACAAATGGACAGTACCAAAACAAATGATCTAATGATTATTCGAAGCAAAATCTGCAGAGCTGGGAAGATTGTATCCCCCATATAAATAACATTCTATTTGTAGCAAGAATTTTATATAATAATTTAAATGGAAAAATTCTAAGTTTTGAATCCGGCGTCGTTTTGAGTATCAGTTCATAAACACTATGCCATGGAATCGGTATGTCAAAAATCTCTTCCCAACTATTTTGCAATCTATAAGGGATGGCTGTCAATCCTTTGGTTCTTAAATGAAACTGGTATACTTTTTTATTTATCACAATTTTTAAAAACCAATTATGTTCTTTAATGCAGGGCCAACAGACAAGTTCCTTACTTCTCCCCCTTCCACTTTCCTCTTCCATTTTTTTGCGGTAATGCTGCAATTATTTGGTTGTAATTTTGGGTAGAGCAGACATTTCCATATGTTTTTGTTAGCTGCATGTGCGACATAACTCCACCAGTCCTACCGATGATATCATTTACGAAGATTATACCTTTTTATTTATTTATATTTTTTTATAATGTTTTTTTTATCAATTAGTATATTTGAGTTTAGCCACAATATTTGTTGCATCATTTGTTCTGTCATTTCTGGAGGATTAAATAGAAATTGCAACCAACTTTCTATGGCTTGTTTTAGAAATAGTGATATTTGGGAGATTATTTCCTTTTCAAATAACTGAAAGTGAGAGGTTGTAATCTGAATAAAGGGAAATAGGTCATTCTTGAACATTGGGTGAGACAATCTTACTAATTTGCTAGAGAACCAGTTCGGATTTAAGTATACATTTTGTATGACTGAAGCTTTTAGTGATAGGTCTAATACTTTAATATTTAATCATTTCTGTCCTCCGAATTCATATTCATTATATAAATAGGCCCGTTTAATTTTGTCTGGTTTACCGTTCCAAATAAAATTGAATATTTTTTTCTCATATACTTAAAAAACTGTTCGCTAGGTGTAGGCAAGACCATAAGCAAATAGGTAAACTGGGATAATACTAAAGAGTTAATCAGGGTGATTTTTCCACAAATTGACAGGTATTTACCTTTCCATGGTAGCAAGATCTTATCTATTTTTGCTAACTTTCTATAAAAATGTATTGGAGTGAGATCATTTATTTTATTTGGGATATGTATTCCGAGTATATCCACATCACCATCAGACCATTTTATTGGTAAACTACATGGTAATGTAAACATTGTATTTTTTAGTGATCCAATACGTAATATAGTACATTTATCATAATTTGGTTGTAATCCAGAGAGGTTAGAAAATGTATCTAGATCCTCTATGAGGCTGTGGAGGGATTCAAGTTGTGGATTTAAAAGAAAACATTAATCATCAGCGTACAATGACACCTTTGCTTTTAAGCCCTGGATTTCTAATCCCTTGATATTATTGTTGGATCTGCTAACATTTCGATGGCCATAATAAATAGATATGCCGATAATGGACAACCTTGTTTCACTCCTCTTGAAAGTTTAAAACTTTCTGAGAAATAGCCATTATTTACTATTTTACACCTAGGTTTACTATACATGATTTTAACCAATTTTCTAAGAGATTCTCCAAATTGAAATGCTCCAGGCATTTATAAAGGAACCCCAGTCGTACTTTATCAAATACCTTTTCAAAGTCTGTTATGAATAGCTGGCCTGGTTTCCCAGATTTTTCATAGTGTTCTATTGTTTCCAGTACTTGCCTTATATTATCTCCAATGTATCGTCCATGTAAAAAACTTGTCTGATTAGAATGAATAATGTCTGACAATACCTTTTTAATTCTATGAGCTATACATTTTTGCTAGAATTTTTGCATCACAACACTGAAGTGTAAGGGGCCTCTAATTTTTTCAATAGACTGGATCTTTATATTTTCAACTTGTATCCTGCTTCAGTAATAATGAAATCAGACCTTCTTCTTGAGTGTCTGATAATCTACCATTTACATAGGAGTGGTTAAAACATGCTAATAACGGTCCTCTGATTATATCAAAAAAGTTTTGGTGTACCTTGACTGGTATGCCATCCAAACCTGGAGTTTTCCCGGACTTAAAGACTTTAATTACATCCAGAAGTTCCTCCTCTGTAATTTCACCTTCACATGAGTCTTTCTGTATGGCTGTTAATTTTACATAATCAATAGAAAAAAATCTCTACAATTAGCTTCAGTTAGAGGAGATGGAGACGACTGAAACGAAAACATATGCTTAAAGTACTTTGCTTCCTCCTTCAAAATATAATTTGGTGAATCATGGGTGACTCCATCATTTGTAACCAGTTTCAGTAAATTCTTGTTGGTAGCATTTCTATGTTGAAGATTAAAAAAGAATTTGGTGCATTTTTCCCCATATTCCATCCAGTTTGCTTTATTTTTAATAATATATTACACTTGATCTTTCTTGAATAAGTTTCTCAATTTCTTTTTGTTTTTCCTCAAATTTATTCTAAGCCTCTATGTTTCAGTTTGTATTGCTATCTATCTGTTCTGTTAGACCTTCTATTTTCTTTTTTAGTATGGACTCTTTTGACCTAAATTGCTTTTGTTTTCGAGATGAGTACTGAATTGCATGGCATCTAAAGGCACATTTAAAAGTGTCCCATACAATAAAGGGATTTGCTGTACCAATGTTATGTCGGAAATAATCAGCTATAAATTCCTATGTCCTAGTTAAAAACAAGTTATCATCCAATAGGCTTTGATTAAATGTCCAATATCCTCGCCCACGTGGAAAGTCAGTAAGAGTAATGTTTATGCCAACTACATGATGGTCCGACCGCATTCGGTCCCCTATCAACACTTTTTAAACTTTTGCTGCCAACGAGAATTACATAAGAAAGAAGTTAAGACGACTAGCTTGATTGAGTCTCCGCCATGTATATCTCACTATATCAGGATATTTAAGCCTCCATATATCTACTAGTTCTAATGAAACCATGACCTTCACGATTTCCTTAAGAGCATGAGGGTGATAGTTTGTAGTGTGATTTCCTTTACGGTCCATTGAGCTATTTCAAACGGTATTATAATCTCCCACCATAATAATAGAGTCCTGTATTGCTTGCAGGGTTGATAATTTATTATATATAGTCAAAGAAGTGTGGATCATCATTATTTGGTCTGTAAAGGTTAATGAGCCATATCTGTTTATGGTCCAATAACATATAAAAAATACCTTGCGGATCTGTTTGGACAATTTGCACATTCTGATCGAAATTACTGTAAATTAATATCATCACCCCTTTTGAGTTTCTTTGCCCATGGGAGAAGTATATTTGCCCCCCATTCCCTTTTCCACGCAACTTCAACTAGAATTGTTGAATGAGTTTCCTGTAAACAATAGATATTATATTCCTTCTCTTTGAGCCATGTAAATATTGTTATTCTTTTGTTATTATCTGCTAAGCCATTGCAATTATAACTGGCTAAACTTATTTCACCACATACCATAATGAGATTCAAGTTTCAAATCTATTTATCATTATATATGTTTGTAAATTTACCAATAAAAAATACCATCGTGATTGAGTGTCCATATAGCTGTACCATATAACCCTCCATTGTTCTCCACTATTCCCACCGCTAAAGCCCCTCCCCATCCCAAGTTGGACGGTCATCCCAGTGATCAGCATACCACCCCCGTCCTCTTGGATCCCTAGGCCCCCGAGAGGCCAGGACCCATCCATCGAAAACAGCACACAGTGCCACCCACAAAACAGAAGCAGGTCAACCGCCAAAATAATTTCCAATGCTCTCACCTCAATATATAAATACAGTTGAAGTCGGAAGTTTACATACACCTTAGCCAAATACATTTAAACTCAGTTTTTCACAATTCCTTACATTTAATCTTAGTAAAAAAATCCCTGTCTTAGGTCAGTTAGGATCAGCACTTTATTTTCAGAATGTGAAATGTCAGAATAATAGTAGAGAGTATGATTTATTTCAGCTTTTATTTCTTTCATCACATTACCAGTGGGTCAGAAGTGTACCTACACTCAATTAGTATTTGGTAGCATTGCCTTTAAATTGTTTAACTTGGGTCAAATGTTTCGGGTAGCATTCCACAAGCTTCCCACAATACGTTGGGTGAATTTTGGCCCATTCCTCCTGACAGAGCTGGTGTAACTGAGTCAGGTTTGTAGGCCTCCTTGCTCGCACACGGTTTTTCAGTTCTGCCCACAACTTTTCTATAGGATTGAGGTCAGTGCTTTGTGATGGCCACTCCAATACCTTGACTTTGTGGTCCTTAAGCCATTTTGCCACAACTTTGGAACTATGCTTGGGGTCATTGTCCATTTGGAAGACCCATTTGCGACCAAGCTTTAACTTCCTGACTGATGTCTTGAGATGTTGCTTCAATAAATCCACATAATTTTCCTTCCTCATGATACCATCTATTTTGTGAAGTGCACTAGTCCCTCCTGCAGCAATGCACCCCCACAGCATGATGCTGCCACTCCCATGCTTCACGGTTGGGATGGTGTTCTTCGGCTTGCAAGCGCTCCCCCTTTTTCCTCCAAACATAATGAAGGTCATTACAGTCAAACAGTTCTATTTTTGTTTCATCAGACCAGAGGACATATCTCCATAAAGTACGATCTTTGTCCCCATGTGCAGTTGCAAACTGTAGTCTGGCTTTGTATGGTGGTTTTGGAGCAGTGGCTTCTTCCTTGCTGAGCGTCCTTTCAGGTTATGTTGATATAGGATTCATTTTACTGTGGATATAGATACTTTTGTACCTGTTTCCTCCAGCATCTTCTCAAGGTCCTTTGCTGTTGTTCTGGGATTGATTTGCACTTTTCACACCAAAGTACGTTCATCTCTAGGAGACAGAACGCGTTTCCTTCCTGAGCGGTATGACGGCTGCGTGGTCCCATGGTGTTTATACTTCCGTACTATTGTTTGTACAGATGAACGTGGTACTTTCAGGAGTTTGGAAATCGCTCCCAAGGATGAACCAGACTTGTGGAGGTCTACAATATTTTTTCTGAGGTCTTGGCTGATTTATTTTGATTTTCCCATGATGTCAAGCAAAGAGGCACTCCGTTTGAAGGTAGGCCTTGAAATACATCCACAGGTACACCTCCAATTGACTCAAATTATGTCAATTAGCCTATCAGAAGCTTCTAAAGCCATGATGTCATTTTCTGGAATTTTCCAAGCTGTTTAAAGGCACAGTCAGCTTAGTGTATGTAAACTTCTGACCCACTGGAATTGTGATACAGTGAATTATAAGTGAAATAATCTGTCTATAAACAATTGTTGGAAAAATTACTTGTGTCATGCACAAAGTAGATGTCCTAACCGACTTCCCAAAACTATAGTTTGTTAACAAGACATTTGTGGAGTGGTTGAAAAACTAGTTGTTTATGGTCCAATAACATATAAAAACTTTTAATCTATTTTCCTTGAAGATTGGGTACAGAACTTTGCGCCGTTCTGCAATCTCCCTCGGGAACTGATCATTCATGCCTATTTTCGTGCCAGCAAGTCTTTTACATAGGCTTTTAACCATTACTTTATCCTTAAAGAAAGCAAATTTGGCAACGATTGGACGCTCATATCTCTGTCCCTTTTGTCCAAAACAGTGTACACGTTCGATTTGGATTTTATCGACAGCCTCGAGTGGGATTTGAAGCACTGTAAGAAAGAAGTCCTTCACAATTATTTCGGTAACCTCTCCTTCTTTTTCTTGGATACCCGTAAGTACTAGATTTTCTCCCATCAATCTAGTTTGTATGTCTAGTAAGGCTTCTCTCAGAAAGTTGTTCTCCTTTTTAAGTTCCATAACGTCCGTTTCTATCTTAGTGACAGTCCCTTTTAGTTTTTTTGTATCGTTCTCCATTATTGCAGCTTTTTCGTCACTCATTTCAAGACTCGCCTTCAACTTTTCTGCATCATTACTGACCAACTCTAGTATGCCCTGTTTGTCATTTATCGACTTCAACAGATCGCTTTCCACACTTACCAGTCCGAGTGGTGAAAAGCATAAATCATATGTATCAGTGGAGGGGTCGCGTTTTCTCTTGGAGATTGATTCTCCTCGTTTATCTTCCGTCATGTTTGAGTGTTGCTTGTTGTTGTAATATTTGTCGATACATTTCTCTAGCCTTATGATTTGTTTTGTGTTATTATCCAGATTGAATGTTATTACCCGCGAATATATGAAGTGCTAATATTTAGTCTAACTTACTGATATTGAATATTATGTTTTTATCTTGAGGTGATTCGCACCGCTATGTACTCAATACGCCATCTTATCTACCGGAAGTGTGTCTGTTTTGTTGAGTGCCCTTCTTTTAACCCCTTTTCTTAGTAAAATGTTAATCCAACAGAATAAACCTTTGGCATTTTCCCACTAATTAGAAGAATCTGCTGAATATCACACTCGGGCTGTAACGATCCCGGCAGTCTGAGTCGGGTCCTGTCTGTGGACTAGTTGTTATGTTCGTGATCTCCAGTTTCCCGAGGGTTCTGGAACGCTCCGGGGAGCTCTCTTGATTTCCGCACCTGCATCCCATCAGCAATCTGCACACCTGGTCCTGATCATCACCCTTCTTAGGCTCTGGCCTAACATCCATTCCCTGCCGGATCGTTAGCCATGAACAGTAGGTTTACCAGAGTATCAGTCTTAGAGCCTAGCGTTAGTTTTGTTGTTTTTGCACCTTGTTGGTTTGTTGCTTACTTACCCCCGTTTTGTTCCATCTGCAGTCACCCGTCCGGAACCTTCATCCAACCTCTGCCTGGTGGTCGGCGGCTGCCGACTCCAGGATGGGATCAACCACTGCACCCCCAACAACTAATCAACGCCGCCCGCTCTGTTCCCTGGATTATTCAGCATCACTCTTGAACTTGTAAATAAACACTCACCTTCGTTTCAACTTACCTTGTCCTGGTCTGCTTCTGGGTTCTGGCTTAGCAACTCGTGACAGAACGATCCGGCCAGTAATGAACCCAGCGGACCTGGACTCTGTTCGCCATGCCATTACCCAGCAGGAGAAGATGTTGGGCCATCATAGCACGGTACTACAGGAGATCGCGTTGTCAGTTCGGAACCTTTCTACCGGTCTGACGGAGGTCCAGAACCAACGCAAGTGTCCGGTGGAAGATCCACTACCGGTTT
Source organism: Coregonus clupeaformis (assembly GCF_020615455.1). NCBI lineage: Eukaryota > Metazoa > Chordata > Actinopteri > Salmoniformes > Salmonidae > Coregonus > Coregonus clupeaformis. Next base: position 31,147,375 of record NC_059214.1, read on the forward strand.
CACCCATCTCGCCTGCCGCTTCTGAAGCTGTGTCCTTCCGTGAGCCCAAGGTTCCGACACCGGAGAAATATGAGGGGGAGCTGGGAAGATGCCGTTCCTTCCTTATGCAGTGTGGATTAGTGTTCGATCTACAGCCCTACTCTTATGCCACAGACAAGGCTAGGATAGCCTTTGTGATTGAGTTGCTGCGTGGTCGAGCGCTGGAGTGGGCTTCAGCCGTTTGGGAACGACAGGATCCCTGCATGGCTTCATACCAGGGGTTCACGGCCGAGATGAGGAAGCTCTTCGACCATTCCGTCCGAGGGAGGGACGCAGCTAGGCGCCTGTTTTCGCTTCGCCAAGGAACTCGCAGCGTGGCCGACTTCGTGATCGAGTTCAAGACGTTGGCTGTGGAGAGTGGGTGGAATGAGGAGGCTCTGCAAGCGGCCTTTTACCAGGGTCTGTCGGAGCAGCTCAAGGATGAGTTGATCTCCTATCCGGAGTCTAGTGACCTGGACAGCTTGGTAGCCTTGTCTATTCGGGTGGATAATCGAGTCCGAGAGCGAAGGAGGGAGAAGCAATGGGCTCCGTCCAACCGATCAGCTTCTCAGGTTCCAGTCGGGTCGTCAAACTGCGCGGCTCGCTAAAGTTGGGAGGACTTTTAGCGAGCCAGTTTCGACCTCTCAATACCTCTGTCAGACCCCGTTTCCCGGCTACCCTTATGAACAGGAATCAGAGCTTAGCGATTAACGCTTTTATCGATTCAGGTGCCGATGGAAGCTTTCTAGATGCCGAGTTGGTGGAACAGCTGGGGCTTTCCAAGGAGCAATTGCCGGAAGCCATTGAAGCTACCACTCTGGACGGCAGTAGTCTGGCACGTATCACGATGAGGACTGAACCGGTTAAGATGCGGTTGTCGGGGAATCATTCTGAGATGATTTCATTCTTCATTCTGCCGTCTTCCCAGGTTCCTCTGGTCCTTGGATACCCCTGGCTGAAGGAACACAATCCCACGTTCGATTGGGTGACGGGCAAGGTAACGAGTTGGAGCCTTGATTGTCATGCTAACTGTCTCAAGACTGCCTGCCCCCATTCGGTTCCCAGTCAGGTGATTGAGGCTAAACCCCCAGATTTGTCCCTGGTTCCCGAGACATATCACGATTTGGGGGAAGTTTTCAGTAAGCAGAAGGCTCTGTCACTCCCTCCCCACCGACCATATGATTGTGCCATCAACCTGTTCCCTGGAGCTGTCTACCCCAAGGGAAGGTTATACAGTATCTCCCGACCTGAACGTGAGGCTTTGGAGACCTACATCAAGGAGTCCCTAGCTGCTGGTCTCGTTCGTCCCTCGTCATCACCCCTGGGGGCAGGATTCTTCTTTGTGGGTAAGAAGGATGGCTCTCTTCGACCGTGTATTGATTATCGGGGTTGAATGACATCACGGTCAAGAACAAGTATCCCCTGCCCTTGATGAGTTCTGCCTTCGACTCCTTACAGGGTGCTACGGTGTTCACCAAGCTAGACCTACGCAATGCGTATCACATGGTCCGGATCAGAGAGGGGGACGAGTGGTTGACGGGTTTCAATACACCGATGGGTCACCGAGTATCAGGTGATGCCGTTTGGACTGACCAATGCTCCAGCGGTATTCCAGAGTATGGTGAACGGCGTCCTGAGAGATATGATCGGTCTCTTTGTGTTTGTTTACCTGGATGACATTCTGATCTTCTCGAAGGAACCTTCCGACCACGTCCAGCATGTCCGGCAGGTTCTGCAGCGATTGTTGGAGAATCGCCTGTTCGTGAAGGCCGAGAAGTGCGAGTTTCACGCCCACACGACATCCTTTCTCGGGTACATCATCTCCAGGGGAGAGATTAGGATGGACCAGGAGAAGGTTAGAGCGGTTCTGGAATGGGCCCAGCCCGGTACGAGATTGCAGCTCCAGAGATTTTTGGGGTTTGCGAATTTCTACCGCAGATTCATCCGGGATTACAGCCGTGTGGCCGCTCCGTTAACTGCCTTGACTTCCAGTATCAGGACCTTCAAGTGGAATCCGGAGGCGGATCGAGCGTTTCTGGATTTGAAGAGGCGATTCACCAATGCACCGATTCTCTCTCAACCGGACACGGCCCGTCAGTTCGTCGTTGAAGTGGGCCGCGTCTGATGTGGGAGTTGGCGCCATCCTGTCGCAGCGATGCTCCACGGACAGTAAACTCCATCCCTGCGCCTACTACTCTCGTCGCCTTTCGCCTGCGGAGAGGAATTACGATGTGGGTAACCGGGAGCTTCTCGCGGTGAAACTTGCCTTGGAGGAGTGGCGCCACTGGTTGGGAGGGGCGGAGCAACCGTTTATTGTCTGGACTGACCACAAGAATCTTGCTTACGTGCAATCGGCTAAACGTCTCAACTCCCGTCAGGCCAGGTGGGCGTTGTTTTTCGGACGATTCAAGTTTTCCCTGACGTTCCGACCTGGATCTAAGAACGGCAAGGCGGACGCCTTGTCCCGGATGTTCTCCAAGACGGAGGAGAGTGGGTCCAAGACCGAGACAATTCTCCCCCCGGAACTGCGTCGTGGGAGCAGTTATGTGGAAGATTGAGGAGGAGGTGCTGGCGGCCCTTCGGACTCAGCCCGGTCCCGGTAACGGTCCACCCGGTCGGTTGTTTGTGCCTGAGTCGGTTCGTCCTGCTGTCCTCAAATGGTCCCACGCCAGCAAGATGGCTTGTCACCCTGGCGTGGCTCGGACAATGGCGTTTCTTCGCAGACGTTTTGGTGGCCTGCCATGGCCGAGGATACTCGGGGTTATGTTGCTGCCTGTCCAGTGTGTGCGCAGAATAAGAGTACCAATCGGCCCAGCTCTGGACTACTTCACCCCCTTCCTATTCCCCGGCGACCATGGTCGCATCTGGCCCTGGACTTTGTCACTGGGTTGCCCGCTTCTGAGGGGAACACGGTCGTTCTGACTATCGTGGACAGATTCAGCAAGTTCGCCCACTTTGTGCCTATTGCCAAGCTTCCCTCTGCCTCGGAGACGTCCGAGATCCTGGTTAGGGAGGTTTTCAGGGTCCACGGGTTGCCCAGTGATATCGTTTCCGACCGTGGCCCTCAGTTTACCTCTGCTGTCTGGAAGTCCTTCTGTTTGGCCATTGGAGCTACAGTCAGTCTCACATCTGGTTTTCACCCCCAATCTAATGGTCAGGCGGAGAGAGCCAACCAGAAGATGGAATCCACGCTACGCTGTCTGGCCTCTTCCAACCCCACCTCCTGGGTCTCTCAGTTGCCTTGGGTTGAGTATGCCCACAATACTCTCCCTACATCTGCCACTGGGATGTCTCCCTTCCAGTGCCTGTATGGCTACCAACCTCCCTTGTTCCCTTCTCAGGAGAAGGAGCTCTCAGTGCCTTCTGTTCAGGTCCATATTCGTCGTTGCCACCGGACCTGGCATCGGGCCAGAAAAGCACTCCTTAGAGTTTCGGACCGGTATCAGCTCCAGGCGAATCGTCGCCGGATCCCCGCTCCCACCTACACCATCGGAGATAGGGTCTGGTTGGCCACACGGGATCTTCCTTTACGGACGGAGTCTAGGAAGTTGTTACCGAGTTCATTGGTCCGTTTGTGGTGGAGAAGGTGATCAATCCGGTGGCAGTTCGACTCAAACTCCCGAGGACGCTCAGAGTCCATCCCACCTTTCATGTCTCCTGCCTCAAGCCTGTTTTCCTCAGTCCTCTGTTGCCTCCTCCGCCTCCTCCTCCTCCTCCTCGGATGATCGGAGGTGGTCCTGCCTACACGGTGCGTCGCATCATGGATTCCAGACGGCGGGGCCGGGGTTTCCAGTATCTCGTGGACTGGGAGGGGTATGGTCCTGAAGAGAGGAGTTGGATTCCGCGGCGACAGGTCCTAGATGCTGACCTCATCAGTGACTTCTACCGCCTCCATCCTGGCGCTCCGGGGAGTCCGCCCGGTGGCGTTCGCCGGAGGGGGGTACTGTAACGATCCCGGCAGTCTGAGTCGGGTCCTGTCTGTGGACTAGTTGTTATGTTCGTGATCTCCAGTTTCCCGAGGGTTCTGGAACGCTCCGGGGAGCTCTCTTGATTTCCGCACCTGCATCCCATCAGCAATCTGCACACCTGGTCCTGATCATCACCCTTCTTAGGCTCTGGCCTAACATCCATTCCCTGCCGGATCGTTAGCCATGAACAGTAGGTTTACCAGAGTATCAGTCTTAGAGCCTAGCGTTAGTTTTGTTGTTTTTGCACCTTGTTGGTTTGTTGCTTACTTACCCCCGTTTTGTTCCATCTGCAGTCACCCGTCCGGAACCTTCATCCAACCTCTGCCTGGTGGTCGGCGGCTGCCGACCCAGGATGGGATCAACCACTGCACCCCCAACAACTAATCAACGCCGCCCGCTCTGTTCCCTGGATTATTCAGCATCACTCTTGAACTTGTAAATAAACACTCACCTTCGTTTCAACTTACCTTGTCCTGGTCTGCTTCTGGGTTCTGGCTTAGCAACTCGTGACACGGGCAGTCTTCATATTAAACTCCCAGCAGGGGCTCTGGGTACTGAAGGGTTGTTTATGAAAAGAGAGAAAATCCAGGTCTCATAAAATCTTAACAGGTCAAATGACTGAGGAGAGACTCACATACTCACAGCCTTTCAGACTCAAGACTTTTATGAATTCGTCTCCATTCCTACTTTCATTTGACATCTCTTTCAATCTCTGATCTCTAATCTCTCTCTCCCCCTCTCCTTCTCGCTCTCACTCATGTGCACACAGACAGAGACACACACACAGTACACGTACACATCCCTTTGAAGCCCTGCCTCGCTCAACCATAGAGAAATCTGAGACAAGTCTGCCTCTCCAAACACTTCAAATCGTGTCAGGTCTTTACCTTTCTTCAGGTTCAAGTCAAAACAATGGGGGTTTGATCTTCTGTTAGGCCTGGTTGTTCTGAGCGTGAGACTGATATCAGCCACCATAGCTCAGCAGAAACATGCAGGAAACCAACTGGGTGCAAAAGTGAACCGCCTTTGCAGGGTGAAAATATGTCTATTTTTATTATGAATAGAAGTGCCAAAATATTATTAGTATCACATGATGGAGTGGGAGGAAGGATTCCCATCCCCACGTAGCTTAACCAGCTGTTGTAGATCCACTGTGCTGAGCTATAGAGGCTTTAACAACATTAACAAATGATTAATTTAGGCGCCGATTCATAACACCTTCAATGGTAAAGGATACTCTGAATGCTGACTGTACTGTGTCCACGTCAGAGAAGCTATTGGATCACCCACAGGTGTAGTACTGTAACTAACTGTAACTAACTGTAACTAACTGTAACTAACTGTTACTGTTGACTAATGTTCAAGCCAAGCTTGCAGTTGTCATAGAAAGCATTGCCCCATCAAGCGTAGTAGCCTAAATCTCCCTTTTATGTGACTTGTGAGTTTAAGCACGCACACACGCATACACGCATAGATGCACACACACACACACACACACACACACACACACACACACACACACACACTCTCTCTTAACTTGCTGTGATAGTCTATCTTCCTGTCAGTGAGATGGACTGTAGTAGTCTCCAGGCAGGATCTGTCCACTATGACTCCCTGGGGATGACAGAAAGCGGAGGGCTTTCCCAACGCAGCTACAAACCACCCACACTAGGCTACAGCAGCCATATAATCACACCATACACATACACACATATCATATACACACACTGCCACTCACAACCACCTAACCACTCATAAACACAAATGGTCTCAATAATGTTCATGGTAGGCCACCCTCTCACACACAGTCGTGTTAACCATCATAATAACACAAGCATTTGTGAGCTGTACATTTCTTTATGTCCAACAGTACATGTGTAATTCCTGTCTGCAGGGAACTCCACATCTGTGGCCCTCTATCCCAGGGTGCAACAGCAGCTGTGTCTGGTTTGGGTAGCAGGGCTGTAATGAACTCCTGCAGCTGGCTGTCCAAACACCCTCAGACATGTAATGAGACCTCCCTGGGCCGGCTCTTATAGCACATAGACCTTATCCATCTGCTGGGCTGGTGGCCAGGGTCTGCTGCTTGTACAGGGATATACGCATGCACACACGCGATGTGACACCAACACACCATAATATACATCTGCAGGGAGAAGGGGTGGGAGGGGAAAGAATGTGTATGTCTGTGGTGTGGCGGTAAAACGCTTATCTCTGCCTGCACCTTGTAGAGGTGAAGTAGTGTAGAGTCCAATGTGCTCTACTCTCTGGTGGAAACATCACCATGGACACAACTGCATGACTGCTGTTATCAGAGGAAATTGCCTGTTAATGTAAAGCGGTCCTCAGCGAGGGATTCCATCCCCTTTCTCTCTCTCACACACACACACACACACACACACACAAACTCTTTCACACACACACACACACACACACACACACACACACACACACACACACACACACACACACACACACACACACACACACACACACACACACACACACACACACACACACACACACACACACACACACACACACACACACTTCCTGACAATGGCTCTCTCTGTCCAATTAGCCAGAGAATAGACAGAAGTAAGAGTCTTGGTGTGATGGCTGATGGCCCTCAGGGCAGGCTAAGTGAGACATAAGGGAGGGAGAACTCGACAAACACAGCTTTTATTAAGCCTCATGCCCTGCTGTGTGTCTGTCCCAATGTTTCCATTCAGCCTTTAAATATCCTGGGAGGTATTCGCAATCCTTTTGTACTGGTTCTCCTCCTGTTGGTTGGCAGTATAAAAGGCTAATATTGACTTTGCTGATGTGTTTTTTGTTTGGCATGAGAAAGCTGAAGGTTTACAACGGGGTAATAACGGACTACATTTATATAGTCATGCTTTATAATGTGTGGGGGGAATTCAACTGATCCACTGCAGATATGATATGTACAGTAGCATTAGTAGCTATCGTCCCTGTGGCCTGAGGGACACTGAAACAGGGAGGGGGGGTCATCATGACACACTGGACAGTACAGGCAATGGTACTGGGCTCTGTCCCCTCATCTGATGGGGATATCCGTCCTCTGTCGTGTGTGTGTGTGTAGCTGTGTGTGTAACAGTACAAGAAGGAGGGAAGGGAGAGGTTAAGAAGCCGAAAGCTTCCTAGGAGATTCCACTCTAATCAACGAGCTGAGCTTTGATATAACACAGCAACATGCGACACAGCAACAGTCCTAACACAGCCATTCTATTACAGGAACTGAGATACAGCACAACCAATCATCCATCTAGACCTGTTTCTACAGGGCTGGATATCAACCCAGCAGTTCTTGGATGAAGGCTTCGAGTCAGAGCTGTTTTGTGTTTTTCTGTCTTATTTTCCTTCTCTGTCCTGTGGGTGTCCACCAAGTGCTGCTGGCGTATGTAGCATAGAGGTCTGGAGCAGGAAGACTTTTATCAGCCTAATAGGGTGGGGTTTCCCTCTGGTAAAATGATAGCTCATGCCATGATAATGATAGCATCTAGCATATCAACCATCAATGCACTGCATGAACTTTATACACAATGGGAGAAAACTAGGTTACAGAGAGGAAATGCTCATCTGAAGCAACTCTCTCCACTGTCATTGACTCTTTTAAGTCACTCCTCGATCCCTGGCAGAAATGTCTATTTGGCCCACTCCCTGTTTTCCCTGTCTTTTCCTGGAGTTGAGGGAAAGTTAATCCCTACCAAATCTGGAATATGAAAGGGAATCTATAATTTGCATGTGTTTTTCTTCCTTCTCCATCATTTTGGACGGAGTGTGTGTGGGTTGTGTGTGTGTGTGTGTGTGTGTGTGGGTTGTGTGTGTGTGTGTGTGTGTGTATAGAAGCATGCATGTCCATCTCTCTCTCTCTCTCTCTCTCTCTCTCTCTCTCTCTCTCTCTCTCTCTCTCTCTCTCTCTCTCTCTCTCTCTCTCTCTCTCTCTCTCTCTCTCTCTCTCTCTCTCTCTCTCTTACTCTCTCTCTTACTCTCTCTCTCTCTCTCTGTTCTCTGTACTTTGTAGCTTTCTAGCAATAAACCCTGTCCCTTATTTTAAATTAACAGGCCTGCTGAGAGGTGTATGTATCTGGAGAGTTCAGAGTTTGAGTCCTTGGTGGGATACCATGATTAAACATTATGTTTAACATAAGGATTACATTTAGGATTACATTTCAGAGCTCAGAGGATCAGTTTCAACCCTAGGGTGGCAGGTAGCCTGGCGGTTAAGAGTGTTGGGCCAGTAACCGAAAGGTCGCTGGTTTGAATCCCTGAGCTGACTAGGTGAAAAATGTGTTGATGCGCCCTTGAGCAAGGCAATTAACTCTAATTGCTCTGGATGAGAGTGTCTGCTAAATGACTAAATGTAACTCATGATAAGAAAAACAATCAGATAACATCATCAGACTACGTCAGGGAAACAGACAGATGCACATCATCACTTTGGCAGCAACCCTTAGTTCCTCTTTGGAGTTTCAGGAAAGCCCAACATTTTTTCCGCAGGGACCCATTTCCTAGTTCTGTTCAAGGCTGGAGAGAGTTAGTTTTCTTCCAAGGTATGTTCCCTGAGCATTTTATGTAGGATGTTAAGTCTGTACTCATCATCACCTCCACCCCTAAAGGTCGTGACCTGAGGATGTAATTTCTGCAGCGATGGCCAAGGTCACCTGGGGTCAGAGGGCAGATATCGTTGGAGGGAGAGGGCCTCATCTTGGATTCTCCTATTGATTCCACAGAGGAAGGGAAGTAAGACATATCTGAACACCATAAAGACTTGGGATGTTCTTGGATTTCAGTCATCTGTCACGCTCTCTCACGCTCTCCGGAGATGGTTTGATATTTAGCTATTGGATAGTTACTAGGGCCACGCCAATATAAGGATGAAAGCTTTGTCTTAGCTCTCTGTCTGTGTAGCTGAGGTCAGTGCTAGTCCATCACCGCTGTCCCCCAGCAGTGAGACATTAACAGTTCTCTATGGCACCATTTTATCATCCCAACACTCAAATAAAGCAATTTATAGCTGCGAATGTCAGCCACTGACACACTTTAGAAGTGTTTTGCTGAGATTTGCCCATATAAATCAACCACGAAAGAGCAGAAACAAAACATTATGCAATACCAGGGGTGAAACTAACAACAACACAAACCATATTAAAAGCAGTGAAATTGACTGATGTGGTTCTTGTTTGCTTATTGAATCATGACATCCTCTCTTTCTTGACAGGCCATTTTTCAACAGGCACCACAAAGTCAGCTGAAGGCAGCTCTCTCAGGACCCCGCTAGCTACCTGATAGAGTCAGAGAGAGAGACTCCCACTGTGGTGAGGTCATGCTGACCCTTTGTGGAACTGTCTAAGTGACTCGTCCCTGAACCCCCACGCCTGACCCCCTCGTCACACACTCCAGACCTCCATGTCACTACTGCTCCTGTCAATCCCACTGTGTGAGACTTTGCTGGCTCTCCAAGAGTCCAGACATTGCACACGCACAAACACACACATCTAAACATGATTGGGACACAAACACACACTCATATAAGCAGAAGGAGTGAGACGCACAAAGGGACCTCACAAAGTCACTGTTTCTGTCAATCAAACTCTTTACAGGCCCTCCATGTGGCCTGGAGAGCGAGAACACACACACACACACACACACACACACACACACACAACGGACACAATGAAAAATGAACACAATGAGGCCCACTGCCTATAAAGGTCCTGGTAGACTATTTGTTCTGCTCTCTGGTCTGTGTTTAAACGTCCCAGTAGTGACCCAGAGAGCAGTGCTGCTGTGGGTGACTGACACACGTCAGCCTGAGCCCTGACCCAAGCAGAACAGTGGATGATCGACAGTTAAACTACACCCTGGCTGAACTCAAACTAGACCCCAGTGGCATCTAAAGCTTATTTCAGCGTATCTCTGTGATTCTCAGCGTATCTTCACCTATCTAAAGGAGACAGTCAGTTTTTAACACAGACTGTAAAAAATGTCAGATTATGAGAGTGACAGGCCAGTATGGGATTGAGAAGAAACAGAACATGGGAAACAGAGAGGAGAGAGGTTAACAGGGTCTAATAATACAGTTCATTTTCCACCATGACTAATGGCACCAAAGAGCTTGTTCTCTATTCAACACAGTGCTATTCATCACATACACCATTACCTATGATCCACTAAGTAAGACATTGGGGTATCTTTAGATTACAGAGTCGGGGTTAACTTTATAGTGTAGTTCAGGGAAGTCATTATTGAGCGAGAGGCACCAAAGCACTCTGGGTCGTTTGTTAAAATGTGTCACAGCTTTGGGCCCACCTGAGGCTTTTAGCAAATCTGCCTGTGTGAGAAAGTGTAAACAGTGCAGCCATAATATTCTCACCCGCTTGCACAACATATACACACACACGCATACACACACACATAAGGTGCAATGAGCACATAAACACACACACTTGCATACACATACACACACATACACACAGGCACACACACACACACACACACATACACAAACACACACACGTTGACAAGACATATTCACTCCATTGATGAATGAGTATAGCGTGAGAGTGAGGGGGAAGCCTTTGGTATCAGCATATCAGTGTTTCCATTATGAGGCCACCTCCTCAGCCGTATGTATACGCCAGTCTGCAGACATAATCCACATAGCAGGGAGAGCAGGGGAGGAAGGAGGGAAGGAGAGGAGAGCGGGAAATATATAATGAGTGTGGAGAGAGGAAGAGAGTGAATGTATGAAGAAGGAGGAAAGAAGAGAGAGAAACTCAAATTCATGTCTGTTTTGTGTATGCTTGTGTGTGTGTCTGTGTTTACAATACCGTAAGCTTGTGTGAGTGATGGATTATTGATGACCGGTGTACTGTGGACGCTGTTTTCCAGCTATATTGAAACCCAAGATGACACACACGTGAAGGAAGCCCATTAACCACTGTGATACATGGAGGTAACACACACACCTCTTCCCCTACACTGGTGTCTGTCCCAATCATCTCTGCTCAGATAGGGTTACTGCAACACAGCCTGAATATGTACCAAGTGCAAGGTCAGGATGGAGAGAGCAGAGAGCAGGTAGTGTTCATTCATCATGACTGAGACAGAGACAGGTATGACTTTACAGCCAACAACAAGGAACAAGGGACTGTTTCTAGGTGTTCCTGTTTACAGTGGGGGAAAAAAGTATTTAGTCAGCCACCAATTGTGCAAGTTCTCCCACTTAAAAAGATGAGAGAGGCCAAATTGAGAAAAAAAAATCCAGAAAATCACATTGTAGGATTTTTAATGAATTGATTTGCAAATTATTGTGGAAAATAAGTATTTGGTCACCTACAAACAAGCAAGATTTCTGGCTCTCACAGACCTGTAACTTCTTCTTTAAGAGGCTCCTCTGTCCTCCACTCGTTACCTGTATTAATGGCACCTGTTTGAACTTGTTATCAGTATAAAAGACACCTGTCCACAACCTCAAACAGTCACACTCCAAACTCCACTATGGCCAAGACCAAATAACTGTCAAAGGACACCAGAAACAAAATTGTAGACCTGCACCAGGCTGGGAAGACTGAATCTGCAATAGGTAAGCAGCTTGGTTTGAATAAATCAACTGTGGGAGCAATTATTAGGAAATGGAAGACATACAAGACCACTGATAATCTCCCTCGATCTGGGGCTCCACGCAAGATCTCACCCCGTGGGGTCAAAATGATCACAAGAACGGTGAGCAAAAATCCCAGAACCACACGGGGGGACCTAGTGAATGACCTGCAGAGAGCTGGGACCAAAGTAACAAAGCCTACCATCAGTAACACACTACATCGCTAGGGACTCAAATCCTGCAGTGCCTGACGTGTCCCCCTGCATAAGCCAGTACATGTCCAGGCCCGTCTGAATTTTGCTAGAGTGCATTTGGATGATCTAGAAGAGGATTGGGAGAATGTCATATGGTCAGATGAAACCAAAATTGAACTTTTTGGTAAAAACTCAACTCGTCGTGTTTGGAGGACAAAGAATGCTGAGTTGCATCCAAAGAACACCATACCTACTGTGAAGCATGGGGGTGGAAACATCATGCTTTGGGGCTGTTTTTCTGCAAAGGGACCAGGACGACTGATCCGTGTAAAGGAAACAATGAATGGGGCCATGTATCGTGAGATTTTGAGTGAAAACCTCCTTCCATCAGCAAGGGCATTGAAGATGAAACGTGGCTGGGTCTTTCAGCATGACAATGATCCCAAACACACCGCCCAGGCAACGAAGGAGTGGCTTCGTAAGAAGCATTTCAAGGTCCTGGAGTGGCCTAGCCAGTCTCCAGATCTCAACCCCATAGAAAATCTTTGGAGGGAGTTGAAAGTCCGTGTTGCCCAGCGACAGCCTCAAAACATCACTGCTCTAAAGGAGATCTGCATGGAGGAATGGGCCAAAATACCAGCAACAGTGTGTGAAAACCTTGTGAAGACTTACAGAAAACGTTTGACCTGTGTCATTGCCAACAAAGGGTATATAACAAAGTATTGAGAAACTTTTGTTATTGACCAAATACTTATTTTCCACCATAATTTGCAAATAAATTCATAAAAAATCCTACAATGTGATTTTCTGGATTTTTTTCTTCTCATTTTGTCTGTCATAGTTGACGTGTACCTATGATGAAAATTACAGGCCTCTCTCATCTTTTTAAGTGGGAGAACTTGCACAATTGGTGGCTGACTAAATACTTTTTTTCCCCACTGTACCTCATTAGATGGATTTGTGATGAGCCTGTTGACAAGGCTAGGAAACAATGGACTCCAAAGAATACCGGTGTCATTCTGAGTAATAATGGAGATTTTATTTCCTAAAGAATCTTCACAATAAGGAAGTGGTGAAGTACATAAGGTTCACGCTTGGACTGAAAGTTTCCAGGTTCAAACTGAGGGAGAATCTCAATTGCGTCCTTTCTCCTCTCCTCCTTCTCGATACCCATTGGAGAAGAAGGCCAGAGGGGAGGAGCTCTGGCTTTCTCATCCAATGGGTTTTGAGAAGGAGGCGAGGACATGAGGAGTATGGAATTGAGATTCTCCCTGAGAGTTCAACCATGAAAGTGTGACACCTAATGAAGGCTCATATAGTCCACAGAGCATAATGGAAGGTTCATGGAAGATTCCTAGGGAGTTCATAGAAGGTTCATAGGGGGTTCATAGAAGGTTCATAGAAGATTAATAGGGGGTTCATAGAAGGTTCATAGGGAGTTCATAGGGCGGGTTCATAGAAGGTTCATAGAAGGTTAATAGAGAAGTGGGTTAGCTTACCAATCCAGGCCAAAGCAAACATCTCTGTCTCTTAGTTTTATACTTTTATCAAACTTTCAAACTACTTCCTGAACTGTCCTTTCATTAATGGTGCTTTCAGGATAGTTAATTATCTGATTTTTAATTTTTTTTTATCAAAGGGGTTCTCAGTAGCAGACTCCCCATATGGACTCTGTAGGGAAAGATAAGGGCTTACTTTCTATCCATCTCTCATTCCCTCCATCTTTCTTTTCCTCTGTCTCCTACACGTCTTGGCTCTGGTCACAGGAGGGCCTTTGATGTGCCTGGTAGCCCTGGTTACTGTTGGCAGGGCAACACTCCGGGTAATCACTGAGTCGGAATACTGGGAATCATGTGTCCTGTGTGAAGCACTGTGTGTGTGTGTAGAGGGGAGAGAGGAGAAATATAACCTAGCATAGAGATGTGGTTGGGAATATGATATTTTAGGGTTAGGATACTGTACCATGGGCTTGATTAATGACCTGTTAAATCAGATATATGATTCCAACAGTGATGTGTGTTTTAAGATAACCTATCTCAATAGCATTCGGTGTCGGATGTGTTGGGCGTGGCATATCTCCCAAATACACGGCTCCCCAACTCTAACACCCCTCCCCCTTCCCCCTCCCCGGAAACTACAGCTTCCTCTCCATTCAATTCACTTTTATTTCTATGGTGCTTTTTTTGCAAACTCATTTGTCTAACTTTTACATCCTCCGATGTTAAGCCCACAGCAACAGTGGAGAGGAAATAGTCCCTTTTATTATGAGCACAGGAGGAAACAGAGAAAAAACATCACTCCAGGGGGTTCAGCCTTTATTCTCTGTGAGGGTGAGTGCCTGAGAGTGTGTGTGTATGTGTGTGCGTGCAATCTTATCACAGTGGGGTGCACAGGGCATAACACTGAGCGCCTTGGCGAGTGTGGCGCTGCAACAACAACATGAGAATAGAGGGACGCTTGAGTGCGAGACAAAAGAGCCAGAGGAGGGAATCTGGGGGAACTATCAGTAATGGGGAGGAGTACGTCTGTGAAAAGCAAAACAGGACCAGAGAACCAGGGATCATCTTCCTAGTTATTATGGCTATTTTCTCTATTCCATAGGTGTTTACTGAAAGGTGGCCAGAGCCCAGGGTGAGAAGTGTGTGTGGGGGTGAGAGAGAAACTCCCTGTAAGCTGATACTCACAGTTATACCAGGCCCTGTCTCCATCCTGTTGTGGAGAGAGAGAGAGAGAGAGAGAGAGAGAGAGAGAGAGAGAGAGAGAGAGAGAGAGAGAGAGAGAGAGAGAGAGAGAGAGAGAGAGAGAGAAGACCTTTGTCTGGCCCATACCATGAAGAGCAATATTCCACACACTCCAGATAAGCTGAGACATCCTTAGCTCTATGTCCAGGACAGGAACATAAACAATACACATGCTGACTGTGAGAAAGCTTATTGAGAGAGTGTGTGTGACAAGAGTGGGTGAGTGCCTGATGGTGGGAAAAGAGAGTTGGAATTTAGTTCAATCAGTAACTGAAGCTAAATGAGACAAAACATCACTTTCAGTACATTGGAGGCCAGACCATCTCTCTTGGAGCCTCCTGAACTTCCCTCTAGGGTTTAAGCTGTAATTTTTGCCCTCCTGTTATAAGGTCAATAACATTATCGTTTTCCTGACCCTCTTGAGAGTGGCCAGATTTGAGAGGCAATTGTTTTACATTATGTTTCTAGTGGTTTAAATATGTGTAATCATTTCCAGGCAAAAAGCCAATAACATGAATTAGGTTTCTGGCGTTGGATGTGCATTTCTTTATTCCAAAGTGGGTACTGGCATTCATTCCTATCTGAGCACTCTGAGCCCCATGTAAATTGTAAAGTGTAAATTGTGAGTGTGTAAGTTGTGTAAATTCTTGTAACGTGTCTCAAAGCATCCATAGGAGAATATGTAATCACCAACAGTAATCAGGTTATCTCTGCAGGAGTCAGTGTTAGTGTAACTCTGTTGGTTTCATTCACCATGCTGACGGTGTGTGCGTGCCTGTTGGTGTGAATAATTCTGTGTAACAGTGTGAGCGGGACAGACACTTCTCTTCTATGGCTTAGCTGTTTTTCAGACCATTTTCAGAGAAACCAAGTCGGTATGTCTCCCTGTACATGGAAAGAAAGGCATGTGAGACAAAAATAGTTTTATAAAGCTGTCTGCACGCACTGCATGGTTTGGCCTGTTTGTCTGTGTGTGTCTCAGCAAACAGACCTGTTTTTACTGGGGGAAACCCTGCCCCAGACAGGAACACAGCAAGAGAGGAGGACATTCGTCTGCTTCAATATTTTCATGGACCTGACCTGACTGTGCTGGAGATGTGTGAACGGAAGCCAAACATCTCTTTGTGTTTCTTTTAAGACTTCAGAGGAGCCCACTGTATGTTGTTTTTCACCTCGGACGTCATGTCACTCAAAAGTCTGTTTCCACATACCCAAGAGTTATGAGTCTGAACTTAACTTCACCATTATTTTCACACTGTTCTGTGCTATATTTCTAACTAGGGTATCACTATCACACTAAGACTTCCAGCACACCAGGTAGGCCATTCATTATACTGTACCAGTTACATTAAATGTCAATCTTACTGTATGAAGTTGTCCCAAACTGTGCTCATATGGAATCCCATATAGGCTTACTATGGTGTGAGGGGAAAAGTGTTAGATGGACCATGAGTTTGGCTGGCTGCTCACTTCATATGATCTCTATCCCTCCTCTACTGTCACTTTAATGATAGAACAACTTTTCATATATTTCCCAGGATCTGTTTCTATAAAAGAAAAAGAAAAAAAAGAAAAAAAGATAAAGAGGAATAAAGCTGGATGAGTAAAATAGGCAACAGTCAAAATCGAATGTTACTTGATCATGTTATAGAAAAGTATCATATAAATGGTTTTGCTCATGTTTCCTGTCTTCTTAAAGGTTTAAACAGCTGTCATCTGTTCGCAGGCGCTTCTCTGAAGTTACGTCATTAAGGCTGACACTAGCATGCTGCTCTGACAGTGAGTGGGTGTGCAGGATAGGGCGGTGTGTGCAAGAGGGAAAGTGTATGAGGGTGTCGGTAGAGCTTTATAGTGGAATGGGGGGTCGGGTGAATTAAGTATATGTCTAAATACCGGATCCATAGCCTCTGCACGTATGAGCAATATATATCAACATTATAAGCCCCAGCTTTCAAAACCACGTGTCCTGTCCACACCATCGCCTTTTGATCTGGTTAAGCTCGTAATTTACACAGACATGAGACGTGCCGATATCAATGAGAGGACTAAGCACTGGGTAGGGTGCACAGCTGGTAGGCTATAGCTAAAGGGATAAAGAAGCATGGTACAATCAGTTGTTTACGATGCAGTGGTTGAGATGAGAAAAAGACATGAAAGACTGTGTGGATCCCACCACTGACAGCAATCTCAGAGCAGGATTTGAACCAGCTACCATGCAGTTTCAGAATGATCTGACTACCATCAGTGCCATAAAGGTTCATTTTGTACCACTTGGCAGAGGCCATGGTACGCTCACATATAAATAGGCTACTATAACACTGAAGGGTAATTGTTTCTCTGGATCCAAAGTGAGTCATGCTGATTATACAAAATAGGAAGTTACACACGTGTGTACTCTCAGTAATCCCAACGTCTAAAGGTGTGGACAAGGTCATCTCAATAAAGGTATTGCAGGCCTCCACCTCCAAGTGTACTCAGCCAAAAACATTTAGGCACTATTAACCAAATGTTATCAAGCCTGTTCAGGAGGTTAAATAAAGCGTGACTGTGTAAATTAATATGCATGATTACTGACGTTTGATCAAACTCATGATTTCATGGTCTCTCATCTCTCATTTCCCTGTCTCTCTCTGCAGAACATCTGTCCAACATCTGCCTGGCAGTATGACTGGACCTCCTCTGCTCTCCTGGAGGAGTGAGGCATCTTTGGGTGCTAAACTATGCCTATCCCCTATCAAAATAGTCTATTCTCCACAAATTCACACCAACAAATCCTCTTCAACGTCATTAATAATTCAAGACCTTCCTCAGCCATACATTCTCATGTGGAATTCATCCCAGACCCACTGAAGCAAGTATGGGCTTGACTGACAATTTAATCTAAAGTAAGTACTTGGATCTCGGCCAGAAGTAATGTAGGCCTATAGTGGTGTGTTTGTGCGTGCGTCAAATCATTGATTCCTCACATACACAGTTTACAGCAGGTATTAAAGGTGCAGTGAAATGCTTGTGTTCTAGCGCCCTCAAAATTGCATTACAATAATCAATTTTAATAATAACAATAACACGTAATAAAAGAGGTGGAATGCATAGTAATAAGCTGATATGTACACTATATATACAGTACCAGTCAAACGTTTGGACACACCTACTCATTCAAGGGTTTTTCTAAATTGTTTACTATTTTCTACATTGTAGAATAATAGTGAAGACATCAAAACTATGAAATAACACATATGGAATCATGTAGTAACCAAAAAAAGTGTTAAACAAATCTAAATATATTTTATATTTGAGATTCTTCAAAGTAGCCACCCTTTGCCTTGATGACAGCTTTGCACACTCTTGGCATTCTCTCAACCAGCTTCATGAGGTAGTCACCTGGAATGCATTTCAATTTGTGGAATTTCTTTCCATCTTAATGCGTTTGAGCCAATCAGTTGTGTTGTGACAAGGTAGGGGTGGTATGCATAAGATAGCCCTATTTGGTAAAAGACCAAGTCCATATTATGGCAAGCACAGCTCAAATAACCAAAGAGAAACAACAGTCCATCATTACTTTAAGACATGAACGTCAGTCAATACGGAAGATTTCAAGAACTTTAAAAGTGTCTTCAAGTGCAGTCGCAAAAACCATCAAGTGCTATGATGAAACTGGCTCTCATGAGGACCGCCACAGGAAAGGAAGACCCAGAGTTACCTCTGCTGCAGAGGATAAGTTCATTAGAGTTAACTGCAGCTCAGATTGCAGCCCAAATAAATGCTTCACAGAGTTCAAGTAACAGACACATCTCAACATCAACTGTTCAGAGGAGACAGCGTGAATCAGGCCTTCATGGTCGAATTGCTGCAAAGAAACCACTACTAAAGGACACCAATAATAAGAAGAGACTTGCTTGGGCCAAGAAACACGAGCAATGGACATTAGACCGGTGGAAATCTGTCCTTTGGTCTGATGAGTCCAAATGTGAGATTTTTGGTTCCAACCGCCGTGTCTTTGTGATACGCAGAGTAGGTGAACGGATGATCTCCGCATGTGTGGTTCCCACCGTGAAACATGGAGGAGGAGGTGTGATGGTGTGGGGGTGCTTTGCTGGTGACACTGTCAGTGATTTATTTAGAATTCAAGGCACACTTAACCAGCATGGCTACCAAAGCATTCTGCAGCGATACGCCATCCCATCTGGTTTGCGCTTAGTGGGACTATCATTTGTTTTTCAACAGGACAATGACCCAAAACACACTTCCAAGCTGTGTAAGGGCTATTTGACCAAGAAGGAGAGTGATGCATCAGAACACCTGGCCTCCACAATCACCCGACCTCAACCCAATTGAGATGGTTTGGGATGGAGTTGGACCGCGGAGGGAAGGAAAAGCAGCCAACAAGTGCTCAGCATATGTGGGAACCCCTTCATGACTGTTGGAAAAGCATTCCTCATGAAGCTGCTTGAGAGAATGTCAAGAGTGTGCAAAGCTGTCATCAAGGCAAAGGGTGGCTACTTTAAAGAATCTCAAATATAAAATATATTTTGATTTGTTTAACACTTTTTTGGTTACTACATCATTCCATATGTGTTATTTCATAGTTTTGATGTCTTCACTATTATTCTACCATGTAGAAAATAGTAAAAAATAAAGAACAACCCTTGAATAAGTAGGTGTGTCCAAACCTTTGACTGGTAATGTATATATACAGTATATGCAGTGCATTCGGAAAGTATTCAGACCCCTTCCCTTTTTCCACATTTTGTTACGTTACAGCCTTATTCTAAAATGGATGAAATTAAATGATTTCCTCATCAATCTACACACAATACCCCATAATGACAAAGTGAAAACAGGTTTTTAGAAATGTTTGCTAATTTATTAAAAATAAAACAGAAATACCTTATTTACATAAGTATTCAGACCCTTTGCTATGATACTCGAAATTGAGCTCAGATGCATCCTGTTTCCATTGATCATCCTTGAGATGTTTCTGCAACTTGGTTGGAGTCCACCTGTGGTAAATTCAATTGATTGGACATGATTTGGAAAGGCACACACCTGTCTATTTAAGGTCCCACAGTTGACAGTACATGTCAGAGCAAAAACCAAGCCATGAGGAATTGTCCGTAGAGCTCCGAGACAGGATTGTGTCGAGGCACAGACCTGGGGAAGGGTACCAAAACATTTATGCAGCATTGAAGGTCCACAAGAACACAGTGGCCTCCATCATTCTTAAATGGAAGAAGTTTGGAACCACAAAGACTCTTCCTAGAGCTGGCCGTCCGGCCAAACTGAGCAATTGAGGGAGAAGGGCCTTGGTCAGGGAGGTGACCAAGAACCCGATGGTCACTCTGACAGAGCTCTAGAGTTCCTCTGTGGAGATGGGAGAACCTTCCAGAAGGACAACCATCTCTGCAGCACTCCACCAACCAGGCCTTTATGGTAGAGTGGCCAGACGGAAGGAGGTTTATTGGACCGTCCTCAGAATGTCTTGGTTCTGTTTACTGATTGACTGGGTCAGCGAAGAGGCAATGATCCTAACCAATCAACTATCCCTTACATATGCAGGGCATCCGCAGGGCATGACCCATGAGATCTATAGCTCCATAGCAATGTAAAGCAAACCTCCCTCCACCAATATCTTATCTGACCCATTATCTGTCCATATTAAATCAAAACACAGCGGTATCCAACAACAGGCTATGCTGTAAGTCATATACACACAGAGGAAATGACTTACATCAAGTCAAACAACAGATGATTTCAACATATACAAAACATATGTTGCACTTACAGTACTGTACTCAGCCTCCTTGTTGTGCTTATGTGCTGTGACTGTGCTGTATATCCTTCCTATCTGAGCCATATGAACAGAGGAGTATTTCACAGGTATGTAATGTGTGTGTTCATAACGGTGAGAACAGAGGCCTGCTTATAAGCGTGAGTGCTGTCTCTAAAGTAGACAGGACACTTGACAGAGTTTGCCCCAGAGTGGATGGTCTGCGTATGTTACCGAGAATCAATGTGTTTGGTTATGTGAGGATGGTTGGACGGCAGGATCTGGAATATTACTCTTTGACTCGTCCTGTATAAGCACTAAGCACATCAACTGGCGCACGTTAGAAAATCAAAAGTGAATTATAACTGACAAATCGTGAAGGGAAGCGAAAACACTTCTCGCCACAGTGTGAGCCAAAGAAAACACATGCTCTTCAGTCAGAGCCGTGAAGCAGCAGGAGGTTGTGTGTTACTGTGTGTTACTGCAGTTCAGCCAATCAGTGTGTTTCCGGCCCTGCCTGAAGAATCAGAACCATATGAGAGTCTGAACACATGCTGTAGAACCACATGGAGGCTCTTGTCTGTTCTCTACTAATGTTGATGCACTTTTTCAACCATAGAGGTATCACTCCATCTAGACCTTACAGCTACAGTAAATGTTATGATTGTCATAATAATTCTGGCAGGAAAGACCATGGAATTCCATGTGGTGCACTCATCTTTCTCATGTCAGTCAGTCAAGTGAGGTTCTAGGTGGTCTAAATAACTCAATTTGGTAGTTTGCCTGTCTGTAAAGA
Organism: Coregonus clupeaformis; assembly: GCF_020615455.1. NCBI lineage: Eukaryota > Metazoa > Chordata > Actinopteri > Salmoniformes > Salmonidae > Coregonus > Coregonus clupeaformis. Next base: position 31,168,489 of record NC_059214.1, read on the forward strand.
GAAGGGCAGGCAGTACGTTGATCCTGCTGCTCTGATTGGATAGAGTGAAGCTGTACTTCTCTGTCCACTCACTTCATAATTTCACCCGATCACGTTCACTTCTGTTTTGGTGTGATCATTCAGACTGCTGCTGCCTACTGTTACTACTATGATAAATCAAATGGCAAGGACGTTTGCTATCAAGCTATCAATGTGCATAATATCTAACAAGCGGGGCGAGGGTAAAGAAAAAATATGAAACGCCGACGCGCATTCTGACGGATAGCAAACTTGCCTGCCCGCTGCAAATTGAGGACACACAGACACAGGTCACACACACACCCCTCCACAGCTCCTAATCTGCAGCTTGTTTGGTTTATAAACATGCAGGGAGATAGGTATTTTGCCAACATCTACTTAGGCATATTAAAACATTTATTTCAGATTATGAGTATAATCAGATCTGACTATCAACTCTCAATTTACGGATACGTTTACGAATATGAGTATGGCCATGTCGGCACACCCCTAATGTCCATGTTATACACTGTGTGTGTGTGTGTGTGTGTGTCGTCTGTGTCTGTGTGTCTTTCTGACTGAGCACACATCTGGATATATTAACCTGGTTTGTCTGAACAACCGTAAATCCCCTTTCCTGAATTCCTCCTCATTTCACGTCTGAATTTAAATAAAAACAAATCTGCATTGTGACTTTAATTGAAAAACATGTGTCCTACATGTCAAGTTAAGCATTGTACAAGCACTGTGCATGTTGCAGCCATGCTTTATTATTGACCCATGGCGGCTAGATTACAGGATACAATTCACATCATAAACTGGGTAGTTTGCTTCCTGGATGCTGATTGGCTGAAACAGCATTTCAGTCGTGTGTATATCAGACAATATACCACGGGTATGATGCAAAAATACTTGTTTACTGTTCTATTTATGTTGGTAACCAATTTATAAGAGCAATAAGGCACCTCAGAGGTTTATATGGCCAATATACCAACATAATTAGAGCAGTAAAAATATATGTTTTGTCATACTCGTGGTATACGGTCTGATATACCGCAACTGTCAGCCAATCAGCATTCAGGGCTTGAACCACCCAGTTTATAATGGCCATATCAGACCGTATACCACGGGTATGACAAAACGTTTATTTTTACTGCTCTAATTACGTTGGGTAACCAGTTCATAATAGCAATAAGGCATCTCAGGGGTTTGTGGTATATGGCCAATATACCACACTCCCTCGAGCCTTATTGCTTAATTATAGCTGACTTTATCCACCGGAGGTGTCCAGTCACAGCTGCTATACTAAAGGTGTCGGGAAATGCAGTAAACACTGGTTACATTTCACTATTTGTTACTTTAATTAAAAAGCTGTGATTAAAGTACTAACTCAAAGCAAAATATCTTCAGACACAGTATTCATTTTTGGTATTTAATGAGCAACAAAATCCATAACATAAAGTACAGACAAAATATCTCTATAAAATATAATGGAATGCCTATCCTTGTAGACATGATGGCTTTTCTATCTTTCTCTAATAATCACTGCTAGGATTGGAATCCTTACAATATAACAGGATACATATGTATCCAATCAGATAACATGATGACTCCATGGCAACGTATCAAACTAAATATGTTTGCAACCACAGACAGACAGAAATAGCATTGTACACATAAATGTTTAGGACATATCCAACTAGGGATAGGGGTTTGAAATCATTTCAATATTTGAAAAGTATCATGAATTTTTGTCAGATATCCGGATTTTCAAAATACTTGTGTTTTTTTTAACTTAAGGACTCTATTAAATCAGTTCCGCTTTAGCCGACATCCGCATGGTGGTTGTTTTGGAGGTGTCAGAGGTGGAACTGGAATGCAGACTAGCTGAAAAATAAGTGAAACTTAACAAATTATCCAATGGATTATGATAATTTGCTTGCAAAAAAAAGGGGAGGTGCAAAAACATTCGCTCCATGGCAAGGCGGCCAAGTGTAGGGTCGTCACTAGTTAACACAGCCACAAAGTCATAAACCCCGTTTATTTCTACATTTTCTCATCTTAAAACTGGATTTGAAACCTAACCGTCACCTTAACCCTAACCTTAACCACACTGCTAACCTTAGCCTAACACTAACATTAACCACACTGCTAACCTTAGCCTAACATTAACCACACTGCTAACCTTAGCCTAACACTAACATTAACCACACTGCTAACCTTAGCCTAACACTAACATTAACCACACTGCTAACCTTAGCCTAACACTAACATTAACCACACTGCTAACCTTAGCCTAACACTAACATTAACCACACTGCTAACCTTAGCCTAACACTAACATTAACCACACTGCTAACCTTAGCCTAACATTAACATTAAATGAAGACCAAAAAGCACATTTTTGCTTTCATGAATTTGTTTGATACAGACAATTTTGACTTTGTGGCTGTTTTATCTAGTGGAAACCCAAGTGTATGCTACAGAGAAAAGCTGTTTGGCTCTCAGATGACTTGCGAATAGGAAGAACTTTACAGCAAGTGTTTCTGAATCATTAACATCGCCATGCTGGTGGGTGGTAACATTTAAATAAAACCCAGCCCTGAAACAAAACATAGGCTGTAAAGAATGTGTACGTCATCTCATAGGAAAAGACGCATAAGACTCACGGAAACATCCGAAGTCACACATTCGGATTTGGCATTTCAAGCTCAAACATATCATACTTAGACTAAAACGATGACTTATTTACATCGTTGTGCAACATCATGGGTAAGCTCTGGCCATTGTCTTTCAGCTCGAAAAAAATTGATTTCTACAGGTGTGGGTGTTTAAAATGGGCCTATAAAAATTTTTTTATAGCAGAAATTAATATTCACGCAAGTATTTGAATACTAACATTTGTTCGGATATTTGAATATTCGAATAACCATGCTCATCCCTATAACCAACATCATCATTTGGCATGGAACTATGTGTGAGTCACACTGTTTACACTGTGGCCCACAACATGTAGTCAGACACACACGCACACACAGACACATGCACGCACACATACAAGCTCTGTCTCTCTCGCACTCACAGACATACATAGACACACACAAGATATATCCCAATAAAAGATTCAGAATGTAGTTCCTCTTTTCGTGTTGATAGTCTTCAGCATTTATAAACATCTGTCCAGCATTGTGGCTGTGGCTGCCTACACATGGATGCAGTAAAGCTGTGTTTGGTTATTGGTCATAAAGCCCTCACTGCCTGTGCTGTGGTGTGGTATGTGTGCTGATGCAGTGTCCCTGATGCCATATGAAGCACACATGTCACACTATTATCTCTAATGCTAATATTAGCCATAATGTACTGTATGGTTACAGCTATGCTATATGTGGTGATAGAGATATTGAGGCTGTGTCAACACTCCTACCTAGCTTCATTTCCTTGTCTCCTCTCCTTAAATTATCACGGTTCTGAGAACTCAACATTTGCTGAGACCTCAGGTCCTGGACCTCTAGTCATTCTAGGTCAGGGGTCACAGAAGGAGGGAGGTGAGGAAAGGGAGATGGTTCAAAGTATTATGAGATTGAAGTAGACAGCAGGACTGGTGTCACAGAGCAAGGGACTCTTATTTACAATGAGGCAGCTTTATGAACACATAGACATTACTGACATGGACTTCTGAATCCACAACACAACGATTAAGAAAACTACATAGAAAATGCAAAATTGGAAAGTTGAAGCATACCATAAATATGTTATAATATGTACAAAAATATATCTAAAGTTGAACAATAACAATCTCATGATAATATATGAATTTCAATGCCCTTCTAACTATTTACAAAGTAGACTTTAAGGTCCACACACTGCGTACGCACACACACACACACACACACCTCTAGCAATTAAAACAATTATGCAGCCATTGGGTCAACTCTATAAACAATCACTGCTGCACCTAAAATACAGGCAATGCTAGGACAGACAATTTATATTATGCGCTACGCGCTTCAGCGGTCCCGTTCCGTGAGCTTGAGTGGCCTACCACTTCGCGGCTGAGCCGTTGTTGCTCCTAGACGTTTCCACTTCACTATAACAGCACTTACAGTTGACTGGGGCAGCTCTAGCAAGGCAGAAATTTGACAAACTGACTTGTTGGAAAGGTGGCATCCTATGACAGTGCCACGTTGAAGTCACTGAACTCTTCAGTAAGGCCATTCTACTGCCAATGTTTGTCTATGGACATTGCATGGCTGTGTGCTCAATTTTATACACCTGTCAGCAACGGGTGTGGCTGAAATAGCCGAATCTACTAATTTGAAGGGGTGTCCACATACTGTATATATAGTGTATCTGATTGGCCAGCGGTAGGCCTATATGTGTACTTGATTTGCTCTCCAGGCCCGCCGGGTAGACAGAGTTTGTACTTTCAGACACATGAAATGGTTCAAAATGGGAACACTTTGACTACCCGGCGCGCAGGGTAGCTGAATGAAGTGCACCTACCGCAAACAGCGCGAAACAAATAGGAACGCAAGGCTTTATCATTGGGCTTTTTACAGAAATGTTTGGCGATCGACTAGGAATGCCTAGGAGATGGACCAGTCGATCGCGATCAACCGGTTGGTGAACACTGATCTAGACTATGTTCTAAATGTCCTTGATGTGTTTTTGAGTTCCAGAGTGTTAGAGTTCAGTCTCAGATCTGTGGTGTGTTCTCCACGGCGACGGCAGAGTACTCTGTCTCAGAGACATGGGTCTGTTCTATGAGCCTGGCCAGGCCTGTACGTGTGGAGTACTTAAAGATGAAGGCCTTCATCAGGTCGTAGCGGTAGTTCCTGTTGATGAAGTTGTAGAGGATGGGGTTGAAGCAGCAGTGGAGCAGGGACAGACACTGGGTGAGGTGCATGGCCACGTAGAGGGCGTTCTCCACCCCACAGCTAAGAGGAACCAGGCCCAGCAGGGAGAGGGCATCGGCCAGGAGCACCCCATGGTAGGGCCCCCAGCAGGCGAAGAACACCACGATGTAGGCTAGGATCACCCTGCGGCTCACACGACGCTCCTGCTCCACTGCCGAGGAGGAAAAGGAGGAGGAGGAGGAGGAGGAGGAGGAGAGTGCTTTGGCCAGGAGGGCGTAGGCCAGAGCGATGACAGGGAAGGGGATGGTGAAACCAAGCAGGATGAAGCTCAGCTGGACCCCTACCATCCACTCCATGGGGTGTTCCTCTGGGTACACCGGCCTGCACAGCACTACATCCCCGTGTGATGACCTCACCGCCCGCAGGAAGTACGTGTCCGGCAGGGAAGCCACCAGAGCCAGGAGCCACACCCCCACGCACACGCCGTGGCGAATCAGCTTCCGGCGCCGGCCCCCATCCTCACTGTCGGCCGGCCGCTTCACGCTCAGGTAGCGGTCGACGCTCATGCAGGCCAGGAAGAAGATGGAACTGAAGAGGTTAACGGAGAAGAGCAGGTGTGTGAGCTTACACGCCAACTCGCCGAAGGGCCAGTGGCCGTGCTGTGCCAGGGAGCTCACCCACACGGGCAGCGTGACGCACACGCACAGGTCAGCCGCCGCCAGGTGGGCGATGTAGAGGTGCGTCTCGTGGCAAGGGGAGGAGCCGGAGGTGGTGCACTGGGTGCGGATGTTGATCCAGAGGACGAGGCCGTTGGCAGCCAAACCGACCAGGAAGATGAAGACGTAGAGGATGCACATGGAGTAGAGCAGAGCGCTGCGGTCGAAGGCCGTGGGACAGCCACCCACCTCCACGCGCGTCCCATTCTCCAACAGGCCTGTGAGGTTCAGGTCCTCCCACGTGTCGAACAGCTCATCCAGATCGAAGCTGTTCATCCTTCTGCCGTTTGCTGGGAACGATCACGCACAGCTCACTGATCTGGGATCTGTAGAGACAAGAAGAAAGCAGCCCATGAGTCCTGATCTCAATCTGTCTGTTTGGAACTAAAGATCAACACACATGTCTCTCAATACAGTGAGGGAAAAAAGTATTTGATCCCCTGCTGATTTTGTACGTTTGCACACTAACAAAGAAATTATCAGTCTATAAGTTTAATGGTAGGTTTATTTGAACAGTGAGAGACAGAATAACAACAAAATAATCCAGAAAAACACATGTCAAAAATGTTAGAAATTGATTTGCATTTTAATGAGGGAAATTAGTATTTGACCCCCTCTCAATCAGAAAGATTTCTGGCTCCAAGGTGTCTTTTATACAGGTAACGAGCTGAGATTAGGAGCACACTCTTAAAGGGAGTGCTCCTAATCTCAGTTTGTTACCGGTATAAAAGACACCTGTCCACAGAAGCAATCAATCAATCAGATTCCAAACTCTCCACCATGGCCAAGACCAAAGAGCTCTCCAAGGATGTCAGGGACAAGATTGTAGACCTACACAAGGCTGGAGTGGGCTACAAGACCATCGCCAAGCAGCTTGGTGAGAAGGTGACAACAGTTAGTGCGATTATTCACACATGGAATAAACACAAAATAACTGTCAATCTCCCTCGGCCTGGGGCTCCATGCAAGATCTCACTTCGTGGAATCAGCCCAGAACTACACAGGAGGATTGTGTAGCGGGGACCATAGTCACCAAGAAAACAATTGGTAACACACTACGCCATAAAGGACTGAAATCCTGCAGCGCCCGCAAGGTCCCCCTGCTCAAGAAAGCACATATACAGGGCCATCTGAAGTTTGCCAATGAACATCTGAATGATTCAGAGGAGAACTGGGTGAAAGTGTTGTGGTCAGATGAGACCAAAATCGAGCTCTTTGGCATCAACTCAACTCGCCGTGTTTGGAGGAGGAGGAATGCTGCCTATGACCCCAAGAACACCATCCCCACCGTCAAACATGGAGGTGGAAACATTATTCTTTGGGGGTGTTTTTCTGCTAAGGGGACAGGACAACTTCACCGCATCAAAGGGACCATGGACGGCGCCATGTACCGTCAAATTTTGGGTGAGAACCTCCTTCCCTCAGCCAGGGCATTGAAAATGGGTCGGGATGGGTATTCCAGCATGACAATGACCCAAAACACACGGCCAAGGCAACAAAGGAGAGGCTCAAGAAGAAGTACATTAAGGTCCTAGAGTGGCCTAGCCAGTCTCCAGACCTTAATCCCATAGAAAATATGTGGAGGGAGCTGAAGGTTCGAGTTGCCAAACGTCAGGCTCGAAACCTTAATGACTTGGAGAAGATCTGCAAAGAGGAGTGGGACAAAATCCCTCCTGAGATGTGTGCAAACCTGGTGGCCAACTACAAGAAACGTCTGACCTCTGTGATTACCAACAAGGGTTTTGCCACCAAGTACTAAGTAATGTTTTGCAGAGGGGTCAAATACTTATTTCCCTCATTAAAATGCAAATCAATTTATAACATTTTTGACATGCGTTTTTCTGGATTTTTTTGTTGTTATTCTGTCTCTCACTGTTCAAATAAACCTACCATTAAAATTATAGACTGCTCATGTCTTTGTCAGTGGGCAAACGTACAAAATCAGCAGGGGATCAAATACTTTTTTCCCTCACTGTATGTCTGTTTGACACGTCACAGTAAATGTTTGAACTATATTTAGAGAGCGCTGCCCTGAGTTCCCTTGACTTTTTATTAACAAGACCTCAACCCATCAGTCCTGACCTCACTCCGTTCCTGGGGCAGAGTGAGGTCAGAAAAGCAATACAATTATTCACAGAGCCCCTGCCTTCTACGGTATGTTATGAGATCTAATAAGCACCCAAATGAAATGAACCCAGAAAAACACACATAGCTTTTTATGGTACACCACCAGATCCGAAAAAAATCTATATGTAGTTAACTTTTAAAACAATGCTTTATTAATTTATAATGGCTCTGTTATTTTGGGATGATTGAGGAATGACTGCCAACGCTTTCTTTTGTCGTCCAGTCAGAGTGCAGCACCAGCTATGTTTCCATTAGTCACAAATACACAACAGCCAGATTAAATGTGAGGAAGTGGGATCTGGAACCCAAACATTGTGTATTTTCTCAACTTTCCTGGCATTCCCAGATCCAGCGTCAGTCGGGATGAGAAACCTAATGCCGCTTTAAATCATTTCCCCCCTTTTCGTGCTCATTACAAGGGAAACATTAGCCCCTGCACCTCCAGAAAGAGAGTGAGGAAAGGAGAGAGAAGAGCTGTCATCGCAAGAGGATCAAAGGACAGCTCCATCATAACCACAACTACGTAATCTGAAAACATCTAAGACTAATCATATACAGTACACACACACACGCAAAGGGATCTTACACACTCATGCATGCACATGATGCAACATGCATCATGAACAATTACACACACGCACGCACACAACACACACACACTGCTCAATATTTTATGGATGCCGGTTCACAGCACAACCTCTGACCTCTCTGTATGTCTGATTATGATTGGTCCTCTTACACTCTGGTATGATGTCTCTCTTCCCCTGACAGTCACAACATGACGGGTGGGAGGTGAGGGGTTGAAGGTCAAACCCTAAACATGAAGGAGCCATGAGTGATATAACCTCTCCTTTTCCTCCTGATTGGCACACATCTCCATACTGCACAAAAATGTAAACGCAACATGCAACAATTTCAAAGATTTCACTGAGTTACAGTTCAATATAAGGAAATCAGTCAATTGAAATAAATAAATTAGGCCCTAATATATGGATTTCACATGACTGGGCAGGGGTGCAGCCATTGGTGGGCCTGGGAGGGCATTGGCCCACCTACTTGGCAGCCAGGCCCAGCCAATCCGAATGAGTTTTTCCCCACAAAAGGGCTTTATTACAGACAGATATACTCCTCAGCACAACACAATGCAACAGATGTGTGGAGCGTGCAATAGGCATGCTGACTGCAGGAATGTCCACCAGAAATGTTGCTAGATAATTTAATGTTAATTTCTCTACCATAAGCTGCCTCCAATGTCGTTTTAGAGAATTCGGCAGTACGTCCAACCGGCCTCACAACTGCAGACCACGTTTAACCACGCCAGCCCAGGACCTCCACATCCGGCTTCTTCACCTGCGGGATCGTCTGAGACCAGCCACCCGGACAGCTGATGAAACTGAGGAGTATTTCTGTCTGTAATAAAGCCCTTTTTTGGGGAAAAACTCATTCTGATTGGCTGGGCCTGGCTCCCCAGTGGGTGGGCCTCCCAGGCTACTTTTTCTATTTGGCTGGCTACTCCATGTGCTTGTGGAAAACACTGGGTTACCAGGGGGTTTAACCGCTTTAGACAAGGTCCAGCCACGGTCAAAGACAGTCAGCGCCGCTGGGTGACACAGCGCGTTAAAGTGCATTGAAACGTGACCGCTTAGAGCAGCTGTGTGTGTGTGAGCTGTGTGAGAGAGTGTGACCGTGGAATACCACATCGCCCACGCCAAACTGTCTGCGATTCCACAGGAGACCATGTTAACAGTGGAGAAGGGAGGGCCTATCTGTGACTGAGTGTGTTAGTACACATATCTGGGCATGTGTGTGTTGTGTTAGGGCTGTCTCTGGTTTCAGCTCATTCTTTCAGCGATCATGGCGCTATTCAATCGATAGCCCCTTTCATTGCTATTTGGCACTTAACCCCTTCACCTCTGGCACACAACCTCTTGCCCTTTACTATAGTAGTATTGTCATTCTCCCTAATAGAGCCATGTTGTATTCTAACTCAGGCCCTCATTCTTAAGTGTTCCTGTAATTCACCTCTATTATATGGTAAACACCTGAGATGCCAGCTCACCTCACATCTCTCTGATCCATTATCCCCTTCACACTCAGCCCAATTGATAACATATGCACATACACACACACCTTACATGTTTCACTTGATATAACACCTTGGGACACTGCTATTCTCTCTCTGTCACACACATTACATACTCTTTCACTGACACATATACTGTAGCATAGCCTTCTGTCTCTGTCACACACATTCCATACTCTTTCACTGACACATATACTATAGCATAGCCTTCTCTCTCACACACACACACACATCACATACTCTATCAAAATCAAATCAAATCAAATGTTATTGGTCACATACACATGTTTAGCAGATGTTATTGCGGGTGTAGCGAAATCCTTGTGTTTCTAGCTCCGACAGACATACTTACACATATACTGTAGCATAGCCTATACTCACACACACTGACACACCGCTATAATGCAGGCATTCGCAAACACACAAACACAAACACACACACACTCACATAGACACACACACACAGACAACAGCAGCTGCACACTGTTCTCTTGCGCTTTCTCCTCCCTTCCAGTCTCGCTCTCATCTGCCCCCAAAGCAACAGGGGAATATTCAGCTCACAAACCACCAGTTTCACCACACTCCAAACACCCAATGAGGCCGAGCTGGTTACAACATAGATAGACTACCTAACATGAGAGCCAGCAGGGCCTAAAATTAAAATCTGCCACATGCGGGTAGATAGTAGCATTGGCGAGTGAGATGTCTGTGAGGGCTCCACAGTACGAGCATTTCACTCACATTTGTGAATAAAAACAGTCAAGTATGATCACATTTATAGTCAAAGAAATGCTGCAGTACCTGTTTTCAAAGTATTTCTGCCTGTTTTGTTTTACAGCTGGTAAATTAATCGCACAAAATCAAAGAACTACGAATCCAATATAGCCTATTCCACCTCGCCCTACAACTGCCTGGCTGGCGGCTATACGGACGTGAAGAGCTGATTGAAAGATACATTTTTAGAAGCGCTGTGCACAGGCATAACAGTTGGTCTAATTTAATTGAAACAAAACTCTACAGAAGTGAGATTGTGTCCTTGTGTTTCTTGGCTATGTACATTTTTTTGTTTACAAGCTAGGTTGTTTTTCTATGTTTGAGGTTCAACTGCTAGGGAAGAGAAGACAACGCCTCTAGTCAGACTCAATCTCTCAGGGACAAACATGACTCAAGTCGCGCTACCACAGTAACCTCCCGCCCTTAAAGGGGCAGGTGAACATGTTGGTCTCATCTGTGATATTTTGGTTAAAAGGCCACAAAAAAATGAAATTAAACAATATACCAAATCACTTCTTAATAGTAACACAATTCTTGTTCTAGAAACATTACAAAGCATGCACATCACTTTTGTGTTTTGTTTGTGTAATTTTAGCCGGAAAACAATATTTTGGCTGGTAAAAACTCTGTGGCTGGTAGATTCTTTTTTAAAGTTAATTTTATGCCCTGCTCAGAGCCAGTATTTATGAACTTGAGCATTATATTATTATATTTGGAACCACTGTGAGGGCTGCTCTATCTTATTATCGCTGATAATTCCCCATCTGGTTACACATTAGGCAAGCAGCATGCAGGGCAGATTATGCATTCCAATACAAGACAAAAAGGGAGCAATGAAAGCTGTTTTCCTGTGTTAACCCAAGATCAGGGAATGCTGCAGGAGTGACAATAAAAGATTGATGCTCTCTCTTGCTGGAAGAGTTCTTCCCTGTTGGTTTAGGCTTTTGTGTTGTAAAAGAAAGGACTCAAAGGAGAGGGATCACGGGAGGGCCCACAAACGTCCATATACAGTTGAAGTCGGAAATGTACATACACCTTAGCCAAATACATTTAAACTCTGTTTTTCACAATTCCTGACATTTAATCCTAATAAAAATTCCCTGTTTTAGGTCAGTTAGGATCACCACTTTATTTTAAGAATGTGAAATGTCAGAATAATAGTAGAGAGAATTATTTATTTCAGCTTTTATTTCTTTCATCACATTCCCAGTGGGTCAGAAGTTTACATACACTCAATTTGTATTTGGTAGCATTGCCTTTACATTGTTTAACTTGGGTCAAACGTTTTGGGTAGCCTTCCACAAGCTTCCCACATTAAGTTGGGTGAATTTTGGCCCATTCTTCCTGACAGAGCTGGTGTAACTGAGTCAGGTTTGCAGGCCTCCTTGCTCGCACACGCTTTTTCAGTTCTGCCCACAAATGTTCTATAGGATTGAGGTCAGGGCTTTGTGATCGCCACTGAGGCCCAAGCAAAGAGGCACTCAGTTTGAAGGTAGGCCTTGAAATACATCCACAGGTACACATCCAATTGACTCAAATGATGTCAATTAGCCTATCAGAAGCTTCTAAAGCCATGACATAATTTTCTGGAATTTTCCAAGCTGTTTAAAGGCACAGTCAACCTAGTGTATGTCCACTGGAATTGTGATACAGTGAATTATAAGTGAAATAATCTGTCTGTAAACAATTGTTGGAAAAATTACTTGTGTCATGCACAAAGTAGATGTCCTAACCGACTTGCCAAAACTATAGTTTGTTAACAAGAAATTTGTGGAGTGGTTGAAAAACGAGTTTTAATGACTCCAACCTAAGTGTATGTAAACTTCCGATTTCAACTGTACACTACATGACAAAAGTATGTGGACACCTGCTCGTCGAACATCTCATTCCAAAATCATGGGCATTAATATGGAGTTGGTACCCCCTTTGCTGCTATAACAGCCTCCACTCTTCTGGAAAGGCTTTCCACTAGATGTTGGAACATTGCTGCAGGGACTTGCTTCCATTCAGCCACAAGAGCATTATTGAGGTCAGGCACTGATGTTGGACGATTAGGCCTGGCTCGCAGTCAGCATTCCATATACATCCCAAAGGTGTTCGATGGGGTTGAGGTCAGGGCTCTGTACAGGCCAGTCAAGTTCTTCCACACCGATCTCGACAAACCATTTCTGTATGGACCTCGCTTTGTGCACTGGGGGCATTGTCATGCTGAAAGAGGAAAGGGCCTTCCCCAAACTGTTGGCACAAAGTTGGATGCACAGAATCGTCTAGAATGTAATTGTATGCTGTAGCATTAAGATTTCCCTTCACTGGAACTAAGGGGACTAGCCCGAACCATGAAAAAGAGCCCCATACCATTATTCCTCCTCCACCAAACTTTACAGTTGGCACTATGCAGGTAGTGTTCTCCTGGCATCCGCCAAACCCAGATTCGTCCTTTGGACTGCCAGATGGTGAAGCGTGATTCATCACTCCAGAGAACGCGTTTCCACTGCTCCAGAGTCCAATGGCGGCGAGCTTTACACCACTCCAGCCGACGCTTAGCATTGTGCATGGTGATCTTAGGCTTGTGTGCGGCTGCTCGGCGATGGAAACCCATTTCATGAAGCTCCCGATGAACAAGTATTATGCTGACGTTGCTTCCAGAGGCAAATTGGAACTCGGTAGTGAGTGTTGCAACCGAGGACATACGATTTTTACGCGCTATGAGCTTCAGCACTCAGCGGTCCCGTTCTATGAGCTTATGTGGCCTACCACTTCGCGGCTGAGCCGTTGTTGCTCCTAGATGTTTCCACTTCACAATAACAGCACTTACAGTTGACCCGGGGCAGCTCTAGCAGGGCAGAAATTTGACAAACTGACTTGTTGGAAAGGTGGCATGTTGAAAGTCACTGAGCTCTTCAGTAAGGCTATTCTATTGTCAATGTTTGTCTATGGAGATTGCATGGCTGTATGTTCGATTTTATACACCTGTCAGCAACGGGTGTGGCTGAAATAGCCGAATCCACTAATTTGAAGGGGTGTCCACATACTGTATATATAGTGTAGCTGCCAGAACGAAATGAGATGAGGAAGAGGAACTCTTTGTAGTTATATATTTGCTATATTGGGAACCTTTTGTACCCAAGCACCTCAAATCGAATCACATTTTTTACCTTTGCACTATGCTATGGTATTAGATTATCCATGTGTCACAATTATTATTTTATAAATGTCTTATAATTTTATGAGAAAATAATTGTTTATAGGCAAGGGAACTAATACATTTACATCAGTGAGACACACACATTTATGTTGAATAAAACACTAAATTGTCTTTGGGTCATTCCACGAAATGAGTCCCTTATGGGTAGTGTAACTTGGTGGAATTTTTTTATTTTTATTTCACCTAATTTTAACATTCTGTCATAAAGAGCACATGTTCAACTTCATAAAAAACATGTTTTCCCATCTCAAGAGATTAAATAAAAAAATGACTATAGCACGTGCCTATTAAGTTCCAAATAAAGTAACAGGGTTGACTGTAACAGGGTTGAGGTTTTCATCTTAAATAATTCATAAATCCCCTGAGGCCTTTTCCCACTGCATTGTTCTTAGCCCCAGGCTTAACCTATGTTCATACAAGCATTTGTTAACCCGGGGCTAAGCTTTAGCCCTGGGTTAAGGATTCACACTTGTATTCCAAAGCCCTGGGATAACAGACAAACACACATGCGACCAACTTTCTATCTCTGCCATGCGACCAATGTTATAAACAATAAGACATTTATTAACACATTATTTCCTCTTGCTTCTAGACTTTTATTTCCAATAGTGATGGTTGGTATAAACCTTCCTGTCTGCCTGTCAGACCTCCGAATTTTTTTTTCACTTTTGAAATATGATGTTACCCCTGTACAGAGAATGCTGTGCATGGACGAGACATGAACTTTTCTGACCTATGCGAAATCATGCAACAATATTATAATCATGGATAGTTTGTGGAGCAGTTGGCTAGATAAATGAGAAGACATTAGCCAGCCTGCATAGCAACCGTTTTTGTTAACCATAGCAACCAATGTTTTGCATGGATGAAAGTATTTTGTTTTTTGTTATGTTTTTGTCCTCAGATGGAAGGATGAAATAGTATACATTGACTTATTAAAATAGCGTGCAGAACGCATCACAGGAATCATGTGCAAATTAAGTGAAAGTGCAGCTTTTGTGATTGGACACTGAACATTCTATGCGTTATTCTTGACCCCGTTTCACACTGGCTATTTTGACACCTGCTTCAGGGCTAAGGTTGGTGCTAGTCCACATTAGAATGTGCAAGTGTGAACACTTGCTTAGCCCCGGGCTAAAATCTCCCTTAGCCCAGGGCGGATGAGGCTCTTAGCCCTGGGCTAAGGTGCTATGTGAACACGCCCCTTGTGACAGGGGGAATGGAAGCTTGTTGTGTGCAACAGGGAGTGGTAATTGAATGCAAGCTTCACTATTTATTTATTTATTGTTCAAATATTTCTAGCCTGTCTATCTATGGGTAACAGGGTTAACGTGTTATGCTCGACCCGCTCAGTTTTCCACCACAAAACCCCAGAAAAAGGCCAAAAAGAGTAGAACCAGTTCACCTGCTTTTACATTTGACTAGTAGATGTTCAATGTTCCTTTAGATATTTTATTTTAAGGGTTAGTTCCATCATATTAAAACGAGAGTTCAGTTCACATAACAGGATGTTACGAATATGTTACGAATTTGCAAACGTACAATATATTACGAATTTGCAAAACGTACAATATGTTATGACTTTGCTAAATGTATGATATGTTACGAATTCTAGCTAGGTGGCTAACGTTAGCTAGGTCGCTAATGTTAGCTAGGCGTTAAGGTTAGGGTTAAGGTTAGGAGTTGTCCGTGATGAGAGTCGAACTCGCAACTTTTGGGTTACTAGACGTTTGCGTTATACATCTACCCATCCAACCCGACCAACCACCCTACTTTTGTTTTGCCTTAAGTAACCATCTGTCTTATGTAACCATACCAAAGTAACATATCACACTAATTGGAGTGTCCAGATTTACATACAGAATAATACGGAATGCACTGAGACCAGCTTGCAAAATGAGGGACAGGTTTAAATGAATCATTAACTGCATGAAATAAATAATCTTCAGAAATGACTTTGACAAAGCAAAAAAATTACTAGGGCTTCACAATGATGTGGTTCACAATGTTGTGGTTGAGTGGGTTCAAATCTTCCTAGAAGTCACATAGATTGCACAAAGGGCCAATTTTTGCACTTAGGAAAGTCTCTGTTCATATTATAAATCTGATTTATAGAATTGTCCATGTGATCAATATTAAAGGGCACTTCACCTTTAATATTACAGGCTTTTAAAATGCAATATTGGTGCACAATTTCTACTTAATAAACTATTAATGGGTCGCAAAAGGGACTCATTTCGTTGAACGACCGCTTTACACACGATCTGAAGCTCCTGAAGCCTATCTGAGTACACATTAAATTAAGTCCCATTGTAATCAGGTTTAAATCTACCGTGACAACAAACCACATTCCTTATCAAATGCCAGGGGGGCTCGGTGTAGTAAACTGGCGGCCCATATCGAATGCGCACAGCTAATCGCCGCGCCCCGCTGCGAAAGAGGATGGCTCTTTCTATGGCTAGAAGGACTCGAGGACTTCAGAGGCCAGTAGTCACATTATCCTAATATGTTACCCAAAACTCCGCTGCAATGATACACCATTAGCCTACCAAATGCAGTGTTTGCTAAAAACGTAAAACGTGCGTATTGGGCATTTGGGTAAACATAAAAAAGTCATTAAAAAAGAGTCATATTCAATCGGGTGTGTACGGAACCGATATTTTAGGAGTGCAGCTCTTTGGTCCGCAGCCTCTTGTTATGGAGATGCTCCTGTCAAGTGGTTAGCGAAATAAACTAAAATGTGTGTAAAATACCTTACTTGTAATTGAGAAAAAAATTCCCTTACTTGTGGCCTCTTCGATGAAATGGCACAGTTTCTCTAGTGCGAAGTGATGTCCAGTTATGTTATGGTTTGTCAGAGATGGGGAGAGATGGTGGTCGTGAGCTCTCCACTATCTGGCTTCGACTGAGTGGGAGAGTGTCCCGTCTCTCTCCTCCCAGCGATAGTGAACCTGGCCTCATACCTCCCACTGCACTTGTTAATATACTGCGTAGTGAGTGATACGCCTCCCAAGGCAAGTCCCAAAACACATTCATTGATGTTTCTTACAAGAGTGGAACAATTTCCTTCCACCTTACATCCCACAAACAATTGCCCAAGAGACTGAAACACGTTTGTGCTTTGCACACAGGTGGATTTTTGATGTGCATAGACTGCAAAAGAGGGATGCTAATAGTAGTCATATATTATCTGAGATATGTTTATGATAGAAATCTATACTTTATTGTGGACATTCCTCATTTAAATGTATAGCAACTAGGCTATTTTTGTTGTCATTTTCATTCTTGTGGTTTGGTTAATAGACCCATCTAACTTCATATAACATGTATTGCATTTGCAATTTCAAGCTTTTGGTTGTACCCTAGATCATGAATATTATATTTAAAATGTGTTATTCAATTGTGAGTATGCAAATGTATCTTGTCACCCCCACACAAATAAAGTTGACAGCCCACACCCGTCTTCTCTCAGTTCCTCTCAACTGTTAGTGACTAGTTATGAAACTGAGGTCAACAACATAAAGCTACCCATAGTCTCACACCCACCGCCCTCCAATCCCTCAGAGCAACCACAAAATCAACTCAACCCAGACATACCAACTGAAAAAATTGATGGCAATTATAAACTGTCTATTACTTTGAAGTCTGTCTGACATCCTGAGCACATTGTCAAACACAGTGTATGTGGTATAGTCAAGAAACACTGGCAAAATCATGTGCTAAAATATCACAAAACGTATGTATACTTACTCGTGTTAACTAGAGAAAAATGAAATAGTACAGTATAAAGTCAAGTGCAGTTTTCTTGTTCTTGTTTTGTGGCCATTTGTATTGTCCTTCCCCAGCGTTCAGTCTAATTCAGAGCACCAGCACATCCTCTTGGAACCGGCACAAAGCATTGTGGGAGCCTAATGTGTTTTGACTGAGTGCTCATCTGCTCATCTGCTCCTCTGTACCCCATACAGCTGATATCTGTGTCTAAACAACCAATCACTGAGCACTTAGGCCCCAGTCCATTGTAATAGCCCAGTCTGGGGCATTGAGTGTGAAGGGAACTGTGTCTTGAAATGATGCCATCATTCCTTAGACACATTTACTGTTGGATCAAAAATGAAAATTCAACTGTCGGATGAAATATGAACTGCCCAGCTTCTGTCATGAATTTACAAACAGGCTGAGAAGACTGAAATGTCTGTAAACATAGCTAATTATATGTCTATGAAACAAAGTCCAAAGGCATGCTATCTATATTCCACATTAGCCACATTATCAATAAACAACCTATGCATAAACTAATCAGACCTAGATATTTAACGGACATGATCTCATAACCATTCAATAGTCACAGATTACAATTTCTCTCTAGGTATTATTAGAATAATGATACCAATAAATAGTCAAGGTTAGGACTATAATACATTTATTATGATAATACGCCCTGCGTTCAATGATCTCTCCTGTGAAATATTAATATTACGTACCACGGCCACTGATCTCTAATCAGTGAGTACTCATAAAGGACCAATAGAGTGGATGCAGTAATATCGTTTCTGTGAGGGCTGAAAGGGAGGCCCCAGTACGCATGCATATCCATTGTCCTCGGTATCAGGAGCATCAGAGGGATATAGGAAGTGTTCTAGATAAGCATCCGTGGTCCTTAAACTGCTGCCAACCTCTGTTCTGTTCTACAGTAGCCCTCATACGGAGAGAGAGAGAGACCGGACGGAGTGGTTCTTCTGACACCCTGGGTGTGTTTGTGTGTGTGTGCAGCGGCAGAGATGAAATAACAATCCCACAGTACTGTGTATTCAAAATATTATAAGTAGCAGGTGATGCAAGTCAGTATTCGACATCCATCCATGTCTGAGGACGTCAGGAGATGATGTGGAAACCGGCCAATAGGGGCAACATTGAGCACTGTTACCTTCAAGTAGGTTTTGGTTTTGCTAGGATGTTGTGGACGGGGATGGTGGATGGGCGTAAGCATCTGCCTCTGATTCCACATTTGTTTTAAGTCTATCCCAAACCTTAACCATTCAAAGTTAATGCCTCTGAGATTCCAACCCATCTGCCTCTGATTCCAAAGGTTGTAAGTTCAAATCCAGTGATAGAAAGTGGTTTTTGAGATTTTTGTTTTAAGCCTGTACCAAACCTTAACCATTTTTACATTTACATTTTAGTCATTTAGCAGACACTCTTATCCAGAGCGATTTACAGTTAGTGAGTGCATACATTTTTCATACTGGCCCCCCGTGGGAATCGAACCCACAACGCTGGTGTTGCAAGCGCCATGCTCTACCAACTGAGCTATGCGCTACCAACTGAGCTACACAGGACTTAACTTAACCCTTACCTTAACGAATTCAGAATTAATGCCTAACCTTAAGATTTCGGAGTTAATGCCTAAACCTCGCCCTAACCTTAAAAATGTGGAGTTAATGCCAAAACTTAATCTGAAATACTTTGAAATATGACGTTTGCAACAACTTCAAAACATTTGAGAAACATGGATGAACATCTAATTCCGAAGTGAGACTGTGAGAGCTAGTTGGTATTGATACAGATTTTTGTTTAAAGGTTGAACACCGTCATCTACAGTTGTAGACATGTTCCTGTATGGTTTATTTATACATTTATACATTTATTTATATATTTTATCTGGTACATAATGTGACTATTATGAGTCCTGTGGGGAGCAAGATTACTGTAATAAGTATTTCATTATGATTCCTGGGAAACCAGAGCAGGTGTGTGCATGTGCGCGCCTGCGAAAGAGAGGGAGACAATCAGAGTTAGAGACAGAGACAGAGTTAGAGACAGAGACAGAGTTAGAGACAGAGTTAGAGACAGAGTTAGAGACAGAGACAGAGTTAGAGACAGAGACAGAGTTAGAGACAGAGTTAGAGACAGAGACAGAGTTAGAGACAGAGACAGAGTTAGAGACAGAGTTAGAGACAGAGTTAGAGACAGAGACAGAGTTAGAGACAGAGACAGAGTTAGAGACAGAGACAGAGTTAGAGACAGAGACAGTTAGAGACAGAGACAGAGTTAGAGACAGAGACCGTAGGAGACAGAAGGAAATACAAAGTAGTGTCTCAGTCTAAACCCAGGCACCTGTTTCTGTTGGCCTGCGGGCTGGAAAGGTTTGTTTACTTCTCAACTGGCGTACAAGACATTCTCTCTCAGTTTGGGTTTACTTATACACTGTTTCAACAGGAGCTGTTTTTATCTGCAATCTTGTAGTTTAGTAATGTTCAACAGTGGACAGGGTAGTCACTGTAAACTATCCTCATATGGCACTGCTCAAGGTCATCATGGACTTGCCTCACACAAAATGAAAACAAAGATTTAGAAGCCATATTTCTATTACAGCATATTGGATGACTGTCATTCATATTCCATTCACCCAGTTCAATGTAACAGTGATAGGTTTAGGCTACTACATGATACTCAAAATGTCCCTATACCCATCATGCTACAACCTAGCCTATGAATGAAAGTTTACCACGTACAGTGCCTTCAGAAAGTTCAGACCCCTTGACCTTTTCCACATTTTGTTACGTTACAGCCTTATTCTAAAATTGATTAAATCGTTTTTTTCCTGCCACTGAAAAACATCCCCACAGCATGATGCTGCCACCACCATTCTTCATTGTAGGGATGGTGTCAGGTTTCCTCCAGATGTGACGCTTGGCAATCAGGCCAAAGAGTTCAATCTTGGTTTCCTCAGACCAGAAAATCTTGTTTCTCATGGGCTGAGATTCTTTAGGTGCCTTTTGGCAAACTCCAAGCGGGCTGTCATGTGCCTTTTACTGAGGAGTGGCTTCCGTCTGGCCACTCTACCATAAAGGCCTGATTGGTGGAATGCTGCAGAGATGGTTGTCCTTCTGGAAGGTTCTCCCATCTCCACAGAGGAACTCTAGAGCTCTGTCAGAGTGACCATCTGGTTTTTGATCACCTCCCTGACCAAGGCCCTTCTCCCCGATTGCTCAGTTTGGTCGAGCGGCCAGGTCTAGGAAGAGTCTTGGTGGTTCCAAACGTCTTTCATTTAAGAATGATGGAGGCCACTGTGTTCTTGGGGAAATGTTTGGGTATCCTCCTCCAGATCTGTGCCTCGACACAATCCTGTCTTGGAGCTCTACAGATAATTCCTTCGACCTCATGGCTTGGTTTTTGCTCTGACATGCACTGTAAACTGTGGGACCTTAAATAGACATGTGTGTGCCTTTCCAAATCATGTCCAATCAATTGAATTTACCACAGGTGGACTCCAATCAAGTTTTAGAAACATCTCAAGGATGATCAATGTAAACAGGATGCACCTGAGCTCAATTTCGAGTCTCATAGCAAAGGGTCTGAATACTTATGTAAATAAGATATTTCTGTTTTTAAATGTTGATACATTTGCAAAAAAATATTAAAACCTGTTTTCGCTTCATCATTATGGGGTATTGTGTGCAAAGTGCTGAGGATTTGTATTTATTTAATTCATTTTAGAATAAGGCTGTAACGTAATGTCAAGGGGGCTGAATACTTTCCGAAGGCACTGTAGGTGCACAATACCGCCTTGCACACTCTTGCCTGCATCTAGCTGATATAGGGCGTAATCATTACTCCAACAGTTGCAAACAAGAGTTTCTATTGGACAAATTCAGGTATGTTTATCCCCATTTTGTTCCGTTTAAGAAACGTTTTTCAACAGAATCGGCGGAATGAATACACTCCTGATCACGTGTAAACACAGTTCACTTTCATAGCAGCCACATTGTATTCCTTCTTGCATCTATGCGCTCTCCTCCTCTCACCTTTTCCCTTTGCTTGTGGACTTCAATGCACAACACATCAACTGTATGTGACCAGGCGAAAAACCTTTCCAAACCAAACCATATCATAACCGCTACACACAGCCTACATACTTGTCACCATATTAGCTAACGTAACGTCATAGTCAACATAGCTAATAGAACTGGCGCATTAGTAAACCCGCTACAATCATGCAGTAACATTACAGTGTACAGTCAGTAAGCAGTTTAGCACTAACTCCGGCGGACCCAGGTGGCAATAAATTAGTAAAACCAAAAGCTTACCTTGACTTGGAAGAGTTCCAGTGTTGTGTTGGATAGTTTTAGCCAGCTAGCTAACATAGCATCGCTCTGTTTGAGCAGGGTGTTTGAGTAGGCTAAACTAGCTAGCTGCATTTGCTAACTAAGTAAGTGAAACTGAAAGTGGGGGGAAAAAATGACAATCTCTCTCTCTCTATCTCTCTCTTGCTTCTCCTTAATTTTGGAAGAAATTAATTTGTTAAAAACTGTTAAACTATTGTCTTTCTCTCTCTTTGAGTCAAATACTACATTTTATGCACTGCAGTTCTAGCTAGCTGTAGCTTATGCTTTCAGTACTATATTCATTCTCTGAACCTTCGATTGGGTGGACAACATGTCAGTTCATGCTGCAAGAGCTCTGATAGGTTGGAGGATGTCCTCCGGAAATTGTCATAATTACTGTGTAAGTCTATGGAAGGGGGTGAGAACCACGAGCCTCCTAGGTTTTGTATTGAAGTACTCAGAGGAGGACAGAAGATAGCTGTCCTCCGGCTACACAATGGTGCTACCCTACAGAGTACTGTTGAGGCTACTGTAGACCTTCATTGCAAAATTATGTGTTTTAATCAATTATTTGGTGACATGATTATATTTAGTATAGTTTTATCTAAAAATGATAACTTTTTTAATGTTTTACAATTTTTATTTTTATGAAATTGACTGAGGAGCATGGTCCTCCTCTTCCTACTCTGAGGAGCCTCCACTGGACTAAAGAAACATTATGATGTGAAGAAATGTGTTCCAGAAGAACAGAATATGAGTCGGACTACTGTATGTCATCTGGCTATGCTGGCTATGCACAATGTCGTAGGCTGTATGCTAGTTTATTTAGCAGACAAGGTATGCTAATAAGTCCCGTGCCATTATTTTATATTATATGATTTCATAGTATGAAGAATATAATTGAACTTAACAGAATAAAATAGAAATAATATTTTTCCCATTCCCATTTTCCCATTCCGGAGCGAGTGCGCATATGAAGTGACTATATGTTGAGCGTAAAAGTGATCATTTGAAACGGGTCCTGTACTCTAGATTTAGAGTTATTTGGCAACTTTAGTTGTGAATGATACAAACCCTAGAATGTCTTAAAAATCAAAATATATATTGGCTGCATGATGCGACTAAAGGCTATTGATATGAAAAAGTCACAAAAAAAAAGCTTGCGCTCTGTTCCTTGCCTCAGGCTGCACATGCTGTTTTCTCATCAAGCGATCATATTTTCACCCATCAGACTATTCTGAATTTAACGTTGTCTTAATATGTAAAATTATTTTTGATTTAGAATGGCCCATTATCAAATGGGCAAGAACAAATACACGTCATCCATATGCACTCGAATAGCGAATGGAGGCCGATAGGCTCCTCCGATTTTATAGCGAGGCAATGCTTAATATCAGAAGCTGAGAAATAAATATAGTAGCAGTAGAAGGCTGGGATCCTCGTCTTTTAGTGGAAACCATGAAAACTCTGCTTTCACACAGGATTGCATATAGAAATGTCTGGGCTTATAAGAAAATGTCTCTGTCTCTAACTCTGTCTCTGTCTCTAACTCCACGCATCAATCACTGTTAGAGGAGCATGCAGCCTCTCGCTGCGTGACAGGTGATGCTGCTACCAGCTCTGAAAGTCTCACGTCAGAGTTAGACGTTCCATGTTTCTTATGCCACGGGCTCTCCAACCCTGTTCCTGCAGCGATCCAGTGTTTAGTTTGGAAAACCATGTCAAATGTACTCGGGAACAAATCTGATTTTCACAACGAAACATATTTAATTAAACTGTTGACAGCCCCTCTCTCTGCGCACTTGAGAAAGGAATAAAGGAGAGAGAGGAGGAGATAGAAACGCACGGTGGTGAGATATTCTGTATAGCTAAAGGTTATGTCAGCCTATTAATTATAAAAATATAAAAAATGCCCTCTTACTAGCCTATTCAAAATCAAATACAAATTCACTATAGTTGTAGGCTAACTCTGTAAGCCACCCTGCACAATCAATGAACCAACAGCATCACCTGCTTTCTCTCACAGACTCATGGATAGAAAGTTTAGAACGTAGCATAAGGTAACCAGTCCGTCCAGTATGCATAATATGGTCCACACTCAAAGGCGATTGCTTAATTATGGAATATAGGCTAAACCAATTATGTACCAAAGACATCTTGAATCTATGTTTTTTTCTACCATGTGTAATATGTGATAATCATGCATTGTATAACGGCACAGTCATTATTTTAATTCTGTGTTTTTTCGGTCTTGGGGTCATATATAGGCCTATTCATATGCATAAGCTCTAATATGTGTATGAGTTTTGAAATAATCATCACCTTTGAAAACACTGTCCATTTGGTTGTGTTTGGCTTTGAAACAACATCCACAACGACCATGTTTTCCACTCAGTTTCATCCTGTTGTTGAACTTCTTTCTTCAAATTGATTAATCACAGTGAGGTGAGTTTTAAAAGCATGGTACTGTTTTGATGACAAGTGTTTGATGTGATTTTCGATTGCATTTGCCTTAATGTCAGAGTGGTTAGAGGGACAATAGAGTGTTGAGTACCAGGCCATTAGCGACCGGACGGTCATTAGCGAGTTGGGTACAACCAACGCATGTCCAGAGTGCATATCAACAGTCACGTGGAATTTGACTGCGGTCACGACTCATGACTGCCAGTGTGGCGGTAATGTAGTGTATTAGGATTATGTCTTTGTTAATGTTTTTTTAGCGGAACTGAAAGGATGTTTATTTTAGTTCAAAAGTAGCCATTTGTAGGGTGACGCCCCAGGGGAGACAGGTGATTGGACAGCAGAGGGAGCAACCCATATTTTTGCATTGTTTATAAGTATATGCTGGAGGCAGAGGGGGTTGGAACAGACAGATTAATTTGGGACACTGTTTCTCCAGACACTGCAGGTCTGTAAACTTATGCTGAAATCTTGTGATATAAATAAAACGTATAATCAAAGTGCAGCCTAAGCGGACTCTTTGTTTGACAGCAATATGTACCAGCATCGACGCGATACAACAGTAACACTATCACCGCAACAGCCCTAGGTGAAATCAAACGTCATACTTCTCAAAAGGCACTGAATTGGTGGAATGACCCGCCTACCTTTTTATGGCCCCGCATACACACACCACACGCGCACACACACACGGCATGCAGGCATGCACACACACACAGACACGCAACTTTATGCTCCTTAGCTCAATATGAAATCCTGCCCATTAGGTCCATGTAGATAATAGGTAATAGGTAATAGCTCAGAGTGTATCCATTATGGATCAGTGAGTGAGCGCTGACAGACAGACTCAGGACAGGACATGGAGTACGCTCAAACACCGTTTCTCACACGCTTACGGCACTAATTCCCTAATCCTATCGCTATGTTCCTGATGTCTGCCCCGGAGAAAGCCAGTTTTCCATGTTGCAGACAGAGAGAGTTCATGGATAAGGTGGCTCTTTTGGATCTTTTGTGTTGTCAATCAGTAAATGAGAAATGAACCACCTCAGGGCTTTGCTGGAATGTGCTGTCTTTTTAAACCCCCCTTGACAGTGACGGAGAAAACAAAATAAGCCTTGCTCACAGCCACAGATACCTTGTCACCATAGCCTAGAGGACTAAAGGTTGAGTTACATTTCCTGGATAAACTAACCAGTCACTGGTGAGTTATGAACATCTAAACAGAATGTTGTCTAAGTGTAAACAAAGAGAACATCCCATCTTTGAGATCTGAATCAGGGACATTCCTTATTCAAACAGAAATAACAGAATTTAGCAACAGCAGACATAAACATACATAGACTAGAAAACACTGAAGGCTACTAGGATATACAGGATAAACCTACATGGCTCAGAACAGCTGGATATAATAAATAACATAAAGAAATGTATACACCCAGCAATGGGATGGATCATACAGCTGGGACCCACAACCTGTACTAATAACATAAACTCAGCAAAAAAAGAAACGTCCTCTCACTGTCAACTGTGTTTATTTCCTGCAAACTTAACATGTGTAAAAATGTGTATGAACATAACAAGATTCAACAACTGAGACATAAACTGAACAAGTTACACAGACATGTGACTAACATAAATGGAATAATGTGTCCCTGAACAAAGGGGTGGGGGTGGGGGGGGGTCAAAATCAAAAGTAACAGACAGCATCTGGTGTGGCCACCAGCTGCATTAAGTACTGCAGTGCATCTCCTCCTCATGTGAGATGTTACCCCACTCTTCCATCAAGGCACCTGTAAGTTCCCAAACCTTTCTGGGGGGAACGGCCCTAGCCCTCACCCGCCGATCCAACAGGTCCCAGACGTGCTAATGGGATTGAGATCCAGGCTCTTCGCTGGCCATGGCAGAACACTGACATTCCTGTCTTGCAGGAAATCACGCACAGAACAAGCAGTATGGCTGGTGGCAATGTCATGCTGGAAGGTAATGTCAGGATGAGCCTGCAGGAAGGGTACCACATGAGGGAGGAGGATGTCTTCCCTGTAATGCACAGCGTTGAGATTGCCTGCAATGACAACAAGCTCAGTCCGATGATGCTGTGACACACCGCCCCAGACCATGACGGACCCTCCACCTCCAAATCGATCCCGCTCCAGAGTACAGGCCTTGGTGTAACGCTCAGTCCTTCGACGATAAACGCAAATCCGACCATCACCCCTGATGAGACAAAACCGCGACTCGTCAGTGAAGAGCACTTTTTGCTAGTCCTGTGTGGTCAAGCGACGGTGGGTTTGTGCCCATAGGCGAAGTTGTTGCCGGTGACGTCTGGTGAGGACCTGCCTTACAACAGGCCTACAAGTCCTCAGTCCAGCCTCTCTCAGCCTATTGGGACAGTCTGAGCACTGATGGAGGGATTGTGCGTTCCTGGTGTAACTCGGGCAGTTGTTGTTGCCATCCTGTACCTGTCCCGCAGGTGTGATGTTCGGATGTACCGATCCTGTGCAGGTGTTGTTACACGTGGTCTGCCACTGCGAGGACGATCAGCTGTCTGTCCTGTCTCCCTGTAGCGCTGTCTTAGGTGTCTCACAGTACGGACATTGCAATTTATTGCCCTGGCCACATCTGCAGTCCTCATGCCTCCTTGCAGCATGCCTAAGGCATGTTCACGCAGATGAGCAGGGACCCTGGGCATCTTTCTTTTGGTGTTTTTCAGAGTCAGTAGAAAGGCCTCTTTACTGTCCGAAGTGTTCATAACTGTGACCTTAATTGCCTACCGTCTGTAAGGTGTTAGTGTCTTATCGACCGTTCCACAGGTGCATGTTCATTAATTGTTTATGGTTCACTGAACAAGCATGGGAAACTTTACAATGAAGATCTGTGAAGTTATTTGGATTTTTATGAATTATCTTTGAAAGACAGGGTCCTGAAAAAGGGACGTTTCTATTTTTGCTGAGTTTAGTTTTCAGAAGTATCTAGTCCAATGATAGAGGGTAACACCAGGGTAACATCACGTGATGGAAAGTTACCTCTGGCTGTTTCTCCATCTCATTTGGTTCCCATTCACGGTTTTACGCTCTGATGGTCCACACGGGGCGAACACAGCGCTACGGGTGCATTACGTCCAGGATGTGGCAACCCAACCACCATCTGGAGTTGAGCCCTGTGCGCCTGGAGCTCCTAGTGAGGGATAGGAGAGCTAACACTACCATTCATCCATCCTCCCTCTCTCTTCTCTCTGTTCTCTCCATTCCTCCCTCTGGGATTGTTTATAACAAAGTGCTTCACTTATGTTACATGGTAAATACAGTAATACCACCGTGCACCCATTACTCACAGGCAGAAGATATGATGGATGACGTAGTGTTTTGTGGTTTTATACTATGTGGTGATATGCATCAGCAGAGTTGCATGTGTACGAGAGAGACTGAGACAGACAGACCGACCGACAGAGAGACTGAGAGACAGACAGACAAAGAGAGAGAGAGAGAGAGACAGACAGACAGAGAGCGTGAGAGAGAGTGACAGAGAGACAGAGAGAGAGAGAGACAGAGAGAGAGAGAGCGAGAGAGACATAGACAGAGAGACAGAGAGACAAAGAGAGAGAGACAGAGAGAGAGAGTGACAGAGAGAGAGAGTGACAGAGAGACAGAGAGAGCGAGAGAGAGAGAGAGAGACATAGACAGAGAGAGAGAGACAGAGAGAGAGAGAGAGAGAGAGAGAGAGAGAGAGAGAGAGAGAGAGAGAGAGAGAGAGAGAGAGAGACAGAGACAGACAGACAGACAGACAGACAGACAGACAGACAGACAGACAGACAGACAGACAGACAGACAGACAGACAGACAGACAGACAGACAGACAGACAGACAGACAGACAGACAGACAGACAGACAGAGAGTGCAGTGCTCCCATGTGGCTGCCTGTTTCTCCCATCAGTCCCCAGACTCTGCTGTAGATAGTGCAGTAGGGGTCTGTCTGAGGAGATCTGCTTCTCATTACAGCATAGAGGGGCTTTAGAGAGGAGTCTAATGGCTGACTCCAGTCTTAACCCTGTCACTCCAAACCTGCCCTGACACCCCCAACCACCAAGCCCCACACTGAGCCTCCCAGTCACAATCACACTATACCATTGAATATGAAACAGCCCGTTGCTGTCTCATGTCAGCCCCTTAGTGCCTGGCACTCTATTCATCGGAGCCAGAATGGAGGCCAATGCAGGCTGATGTGGAGACATTCATTAGAGCCGGAATTACCGTGTGCTTTGGGCTGTATCGATCTTAATCCATGGTATAAAGGATCTGTCAGGGGTCTGACCTGAGAATGTGTGAGTCCTTAGAGGATAAAATACAGTTGATACCGTAAGGAACCATGGACCATTTAACCTAAAACATACTGTAATGACCAGATGGTGTGTGCGAAGTCCCACTGTTTCCAGTCAAAATGGCTTCCTGTACGCTCCTGCTAGAGAGAGTATATTTTCACAGTGGAAGGAGAAGTGGAGGAAAAAGCAGAGGATGAAAGACATGGAGTCCAGTAAGTGAAGGAAAGAGAGGAAGGAAGGAGCTGGTGTTTGTTGTGGTATTTTCTCCCTGAGGGTTACTTTCCCTCGATTCAAACCTTAACAAATAGAGCATTGTAGTAATACCGACCGACACAGCTTATTTGTTGCCATCTCTCTGACTGTTCTCTGTGGCTGAGACACACACACACACACACACACACACACACACACAAATGCTCTAAATGAGCGACAGAAGGAAAATAAGTCCATAAAACCATCTTCCTTAGAGCAGACGGCAGTAAATCGGGCTGGCTACAGTGTGGCTAGTACTGGTGTGAGGCTTGTGTCTGCATTCACCACAGTAGAGTGTGGTTCAGAGATGGGATAATAATAATAATAATAATAATAATAATAATAATAATAATAATAATATGCCATTTAGCAGACGCTTTTATCCAAAGCGACTTACAGTCATGCGTGCATACATTTTTTTGTGTGTATGGGTGGTCCCGGGGATCGAACCCACTACCTTGGCGTTACAAGCGCCGTGCTCTACCAGCTGAGCTACAGAGGACCACCGTAGTTACCGTAGTTATTGACTACAGCATATAATTAACCTACAGTACAGTGAGTCACTTCCACAACTTACGAGAGTCATAATGTATGTTTATCTCTGTATGTTTGATTTAGCTCTCCACCCGCTGAGCTCTGATCCAAAGGTGGTGTGTTAGAATTGCTCTAATGAGCAAAGACCAAGGGCGGAAGCTTAAAAGTACTAAAGTCTATAAGGGGGAATTTTGATCTGAGTTAAGCGTGCATAAATGGAAAGTACTTCCCTTTTTATGCACTGTTCTCTCTATGGTTATTCTGACCTTGAACTTAAGCATGAGAATAGCATGCTATTCACCAGCTATTCATTTGAGGTGGAGATCAATGAAAGGAAGGTGTGGTGGAGTTGTGTCTACAGATACGCTGTATTCTGATCTTGACTTAACGCTCTCATAATTCCACCACCTTTGTGCGCGAGGAAACCATGAATAAGGCCGAGCGAACCTGCCGGTTCCAAGTGGAAAAAGGTCAGAATACGGCATATCTGTAGATACACCTCCGCCACAACCTCATTTATTCAAGCTCCACCTCAAACGAATAGTGGGTGAATATCATGCTATTCTCATGCTTAAATTCAAGGTCAGAATACGCAGAGAGAGAACAGTGCATAAAAAGGGAACTATGTTCAATTTACGAGTGCTACACTCGGGTCGGAATCTGGGCCTACCTCTCTAAATGGATGGTGTGTGTGTGCACACACGACCCCTGGTTTTCTTTCTCAGTGGGTAATTGATTGTGTTTTAATGTGTCTTCTGACAAGAGTGAAAGGATAACACATGGGTCATATAAATCTCCCTCAGTCTTCACCTCTCCACCTCCATTTCTCTCCCTCACTTTTTCTCAGTCCACTCCTGCCCAACTCTCCCCATCTCTTTCTCCCCATCGCTCTCCCTTACTCTCTTTCGTCAACTCCATTGCTCTCTCTCCATCTCTGCTTCACTCTCTTTATTTTTAATCTCTCTCTCTCCTGGTAGCCTGCTGTGGCGGGTCATCATTTTTAATGACTGACCTATTGTTAACCCTTTTTCATGTCTGGCACAAACAGAGGGATTAATTTACTGTCCTGTCAAAACACCCCGTGGCCAGCGGAAAACAGATCAATCACAACAGACTTATATGGTTCATCGCTGCATTATCTAATAAACAGACATTCAAACCTCTCCCCTGATACATAGTTACTGCTCTTATAAGTGTCACATCCATTTAATTCAGTGATTTAGCTCATTGTAAGGGGTCTACTATAATGTCAGTATCAGTGAAGGTTCTACTGTGTGCTTAATTTGAGATACTATTGGTTCCTTTTGGATATTTTCAAACAGTGCCAGAAAGGTTTTTCTGAATGGATGTTTGTATTTTGGCTCCCTGAGAGATCCAGATCTGCTCTTCCAGACAGCCGGGCTCTGGCCTAGCAAGAGAGTACCCACTTCCTTGTGGGGAGAAGTGTGGGAGAAGAGAACTATAGAGGACAATAGCAGAGCAGTATGGGTACAGGACTGGAGACTGGGGATCTCCCTCTAGACATACCTTACCCAAACACTTCAACTATTTCTGACAATCATGACTACTTCAGAGCCTGTACATGCTTAAGTATACCTACTCTTGATTTGGCGAATATTAGATGCCAGAAAACTCAATTACACGTTCAGGGAAAACTCCTGGTCCTACGTCATAAACACACTCTCTCGCTCACATAAACACTGCAAAAAGCATCAGCTCCCCCTTAGCTGTGCGGTTTTGTTTCCTACAGTGCCGTCGGAAAGTTTTCAGACCCCTTGACTTTTTCCACATTTTGTTACGTTACAGCCTTATTCTAAAATTGATTCAATTTGTTTTTCCCCTCATCAATCTACACACAATACCCCATAATGACAAAGCAAAAACAGGTTTTTAGAAATTGTTGCTAATTTACAGTACCAGTCAAAAGTTTAGACACACCTACTCATTCAAGAGTTTGGCTTTATTTTTACTATTTTCTACAATGTAGAATAATATCAAATCAAATCAAATTTTATTGGCCACATATGCCGAATACAACAGGTGCAGACATTACAGTGAAATGCTTACTTACAGCCCTTAACCAACAGTGCATTTAATTTTTTTATAAAAAAGTAAAATAAAACAACAGTAGGGAGGCTATATATACAAGGGGGTACAGGTGCAGAGTCAATGTGTGGGGGCACCGGCTAGTTGAGGTAGTTGAAGTAATATGTACATGTGGGTAGAGTTAAAGTGACTATGCATAAATAATTAACAGAGTAGCAGCAGCGTAAAAATATGTGGTGGGGGGTGGGGGTGGGGGGGCAGTGCAAATAGTCTGGGTAGTCATGATTAGCTGTTCATGAGTCTTATGGCCTGGGGGTTGAAGCTGTTGAGAAGTCTTTTGGACCTAGACTTGGCACTCCGGTACCGCTTGCCATGCGGTAGCAGAGAGAACAGTCTTTGACAATTTTGATGGACTTCCTCTGACACCGCCTGGTATAGAGGTCCTGGATGGCAGGAAGCTTGGCCCCAGTGATGTACTGGGCTGTACGCACTACCCTCTGTAGTGCCTTGCGGTCGGAGGCCGAGCAGTTGCCATACCAGGTGGTGATGCAACCAGTCAGGATGCTCTCGATGGTGCAGCTGTATAATTTTTTGAAAGGTTTAAAAAAAAACTAATTTACCAAATTTATAAAAACCTGTTTTCACTTTGTAGTTATGGGGTACTTTGTGTAGATTGCTGAGGATATATATATATTTTTTTTAAAATCCATTTTAGAATAAGGCTGTAACGTAACAAAATGTGGAAAAGTCAAGGGTGTGAATACTTTCCGAAGGCACTGTATGTTCTGGAACAGCCTTCCCAGTTAACCCCATGCGTTCTGACCATGTTCCAAGTGCGCTTCTGCTGTGTGGTGAACCATGGAGGGGCGTGTGGCAATGGGTTGCGTTCAGCCGAAACGAGGGTGCTCCCACTGGCTCCAAACATCACATGGGAGTCATAAATCAATGAGGCCTCTTAAGCCTTCTTCACACTGCAGGACTTAAAGCTCAAATCAGTTTTGTTTTATGATTACTGTGAGCGTAGTTTCCAAATGTAACAACGATAGTTTGAATCTCTGTCTCTCCCTTTCACCCTCTTCTACTGACCCCTCTTTCCCCTGACCAAGCAGTCATGCTATTGTTAGTCCAGTCCACTATGGACCTGTTTTCATTGTATTACGTTAGTAATCAATTACCTATACCGTGTGTGTGTGTTTATGTATTCTGTGTTATTTAGTTAGTAAATAAATAATTAAGCCAATTTGTGTATTGCTGATTCATCAATATTGATTATAAGCTATGTCAACTGTCTACTTTCACTAGGGGCCAATGCCACTCATAGTCTTCAAAGTGAAACACAACGTAAAACATAAAGCTGTAAGTCATTTAATGAGATGTTCACTTTGTGTCATTTCCCAATGCCAACAAATGGGACTTTTTTTATTTTAGGGCAGAAATGCCTTCTGGAATGTGAACTTTCATGTGCCTTAATAACAAACTTGTATGCCATCTGTAAATACAAATAAATCTCTGTCTGTGTAAGGGGGGACGAAGCTCATCTGCGTGCTCGTCTTTCTCACTAGGGTCTTGACCAGACTGCAGTTCGGCGTAACCGACTTCAGTGGGCAAATGCTCACCTTCGACATCAACTGGCATGCTGGAGAAGTGTGCTCGTCACGAATGCATCCCGGTTTTAACTATCGGGCAGATAGCGTCGTGTGGGTGAGCAGTTTGCTGAGGTCAACGGGAACAGAGTGCCACATGGTGGCGGTGGGTTTTTTGGTATAAGCTACTGACAATGAACACAATCACATTTTATGCCACAGAGATACCGTGATTAGATCCTGCAGCCCATGTCGTGCCATTCATGTCGCAAGGATCTGTACGCAATACCTGGAAGCTGAAAATGTCCCAGTTCTTCCATACTCAGACATATCACCCATTGAGCATATTTGGGATGCTCTGGATTGACGGTGTTCCAGTTCCCGCCAATATCCAGCAACTTCGCACAGCGGGACAACATGCCACAATCAGCCTGATCAACTCTATACAAAGGAGATGTCGCGCTGCATGAGGCAAATGATTACACCAGATACGGACTGGTTTTCTGACCCACGCCCCTACCTTTAGGTATCTGACCAGATGTACATCTGTATTCCCAGTCATGTCAAATCCATAGATTAGGGCAAAATGTATTTCAATTGAATGATTTCCTTATATGAACTGTAAATTGTTGCCTTTATGTTTCTCCCCCCCGTGTATAAAACAAATATTTGATTAGCTAGCCAATTGAGTTGATAGCAAGCTGAAGTTTTTAGCTTGGGCTGAATAATGCACATTAGTTGTTACTTGTTGGCCACAAGACCATTTAACAGGTTGCAGTTGTCTGTCACTTGTTTTAGTGTGGAAGGGTTATAACGTTTTGAACATTTGTGATTTATGCACCCTATTCAGGCGAATGTCTGAACTCCTAAGGCTTGTGCGTTCATTATGGAACGACTGGATGGAAACAGGTCTGGGGCAGTCCTACATGAAATGTATCATATTTGTTCAATTAGGAACAGGGAGATCGCCCCAGCGTAATGTGGCACTTTGAAGCGAGGGCACAGCCCCTTCATTGTCGCTTTGTTCTGACAAAGCAGCAGTTCCAGACTCAAGAATGAAATCTAGCAGATACCAGGTCACATTCAGGATTACTTTACTGCAAAAAGCCTAAATTGGAATGAACAAGCAGAGTAGTCATACCACAATGCAGTAACTGCTGAACATCACCCTGATTTAAAGTCAGATTGTGAGACTCCTTCTCCTAGCGACTACATGTCAGACCGTCTACATGGCACCATTTCCTCTCTGTATGAGGTGGAGGGCGTCGAGTGGCAGGGTACAGGCCCTTCGTAGTGACCCAAACCAAAGCCTCTTCTCTGGCAGAGAAGGGTCTGAAGCCTCAAGCCACACCCAGCCCTTCAGTGGGAGCAGGCATAAAGGTCAGCAGCATGTCTGTGTGGAGAGGGTATAGAACTGACACGTAAACTACAAAAGTAATGATGTAGATGAAAGAACTGTAAAAGCCTGAATTTAGTCAAACTATTTCAAA
This sequence comes from Coregonus clupeaformis, assembly GCF_020615455.1. NCBI lineage: Eukaryota > Metazoa > Chordata > Actinopteri > Salmoniformes > Salmonidae > Coregonus > Coregonus clupeaformis. The sequence continues at coordinate 31,203,032 of NC_059214.1, forward strand.
AGACGTTTGAATTACCCAGTTGACTACTTAAGCTACCTAGGAAAAAGCATTTAACACCACACTTGTTAAAGTAGACACCATTAAGTTTAAGGAAACAAATATGTATTTGTGGTTTAGAGCATAAACAGCATGTATAGAGAAGAGCAGGACATTCCTATATTTTCCTTCACACCCCAGCTTTGATCTGGCTGTTGGGTGGGAGCGGCTTGCCCAGGTGGATTCCGACAGACAGGCCAAACTCATTGGCTGCGTGCTTCTCCTGGACATCCTCTTTGAGATGGAAGCCCCACCCACCATCAAAGCTGTCCGAGGGGGTGAAGGTAAGCGGCATTTCTCCGAGAAGCCCTTGCAGCCGTGTGCACCATGCCTCCAGCATGCTGTCTCGAGCCTCAACGGGGATGTGGAGTGGAGCCCAGAAGATCTGAGGAGCCAGAACCTGGAAACCACAGTAGTGCAGGATGCCATTCTACAGGGGGAGAATAAACATGCTCAAGTAGATATTAACACATTAATTGATTTGGTCAAATTATGCAATCCTTCATCAATATTAGTACTTGCCAATCTGAAAGTCAAAAGCAAAGATCCAGTGGGGATAACAGATGAAAGCTTAGGCTCATTACTGTAGAGCAATCTACATGCCAGCCAAGCCTAACATACCCGCAGTGGCCACAGGGTGACATTCATGTCTCCATTGATACCATTGGCACTGAACATAGACTCCTGGGATCCAGTGGTGAAGGACAGCATGGCTTTCTTGTCCTGGAGGGAAACAACGTGAGGAGACATTGATATGAATGGACCACAGAATGGGAGGAACCTTGAAGGAGCATGTAAACCAACCATTTGTGGTGTTATTAAAAGGCCCATTGCAGTAAATGTCTCCTGTGTCATTGAACAGCAGCTGACGTAACAGTAACAGCAAAATCTGAGTCATTTCTTGATCATTGCTGGTTGAAAATATAATCTATGTAGGCCCTACATGCATCCCCTACCTTGAAGATGCCCTGGCTGTACCTCTTTTCTGAGGTGTAGGCAAATCCCAGTGTGAGCACCCGGTCCATCCAGCCCTTCATGATGGCAGGAACAGTGAACCAGTACATAGGAAACTGAGAGATGAGACACTAGTCAAAAACCAGTACCTGGAATGGGTGCATTTCAGCCACCATCCAAAAAGCACTAAAGGCTCTACACTTAAAATTAGGTTAGGAAAATTGGCTTCATCAACGTAAGCCTAAGACACTTAACAGTACTGCAGGAGATCACCTGGAATATGACAAGCTCCGCTTCAGAGAGTTTGCAGTGTTCCTCAGTGATATCAGCAGAGAGTCGGCCCTCCTTCCATGCCAGCATGGTCTCCTCTCCATACTGGAAGTGCTCAGCATCCTTCACCTCCCCTGATAAATCATAACAGACTGAGACTAAGCAAGTTGAGGTAGAAAAGAAAAAGCTCTTGCCAACAGAAAATTGTTGTGACCTTAAGCATTTAATAGGCACTCAAGCTTACACACTTATATCATTCACTACTGTAATTAAGTAACGCATGGTTCAGACTTACCAGTGATGTCGTCAACAGTAGCAGAGGCTTTAAACTTCATGGCGTAGAGGTCAGACACCTCCACCTTACAGCCCTGAGCAGTCAGAGCTGTCACAGCTGCATCTTTAGCTGCAGCGTTAAATGACCCAGTACACTGGTGGGCGTACACGATCAGAACCTTCTCGGCTGCAACCAGATCAGATAAGCCACATCAAAGTATTGAAGATAATGCTTTTCTTACTCAATGAAATAAACTCATTTCTTCTACCTTAAAGACAAAGTGAAAATGGCATCTAATCTGGAACACACAAAAGCGTTTAGGACTCTTACAAATGACTCACCCATTTTGTGTGGCATGGTCTTCTGCTTGTGATGAGCTAAGGGTCAAGGTGACTTGGAAGGAAACTAGCTGAGACTGACAAGGCTGAGACTGCTGCTCTTGTAATGCTCTCTGGACCAAACACACCCTCTCACACAGCTGCCTGTCAATCAGCAATCACGCTAATCGTCTGTCAGTCAATCAATCAAGAAGTCTGTCATATCTCTTTCTCCCCAGGAGAATCTCAATTGATTTTGTTCGACTCCTCAGGTCCTTGTGGACTCCCGAACTATATGTGTTGAGTGTTGAAAAGAAATTGAGCTGATTATAGATCAGTGTGTTTACATGTGTTGTGGGTGTGTTCGCTATAGGTGCAGATAGGGTTGCAAAGGGAGGGTATATTTCTGGTAACGTACAAAGTTGAAGTTAAGTAACTTTCAAGGATTTTATGTAATTTATAACATGACATCTAGTGCCATTTTTCTACCCAGATTATCACAGGTGTCTGTAATTATCTCTGGCCCTTTGTGTTGCCTTATTACATGTAAAATATATAAAATAATACAATACGATGATTTTAAAATAGAAAATATAATGACAAAGCTGTAAAAGATTATCCTAAATATAACCTATCAACTTAGTGAATACCATTGGTGTTTAAGATGAGGGTTTCAGCCAGGGGCGGACTGGCCCTATTCCTGGTTGGCCAGTCTGATTGGACCTGTGTTGGCTAGTCTGATTGGACCTGTGTTGGCCAGTCTGATCGGACCTGTGTTGGCCAGTCTGATCGGACCTGTGTCGGACAGTCTGATCGGACCTGTGTTGGCCAGTCTGATCGGACCTGTGTTGGCCAGTCTGATCGGAGCTGTATTGGCCAGTCTGATCGGACCTGTGTTGGCCAGTCTGATCGGACCTGTGTTGGCCTGTCTGATCGGACCTGTGTTGGCCTGTCTGATCGGATCTGTGTTGGCCAGTCTGGTCGGACCTGCATATAGCCTTGGTCCATGGCGTTAGAACACTGCATGCACACATACCAACTGAGAAGCAAAAACACCATCTGAGACATTCACAGACCGGGCGCCCTCAGCGCTCACTGTCTGCCGCTGGATGCTTCTAAAAAATACAGGACAAAGACCAAACAAAACAATGGTGCATAAAGAATTCAGATATGACGTCTTTGTTTGAAAACTATCCAAATACTTTATAAAATATGCCACGTGACATGGTTCAATGTGCCACTTTTCGTTCTTTTCAAATTGCAGCCGTCTTCGAGCTAAAATTGGGATCATCTGCACTGAGTGTACAAAACATTAGGAACACCTTCTCTTTCCATGACATAGACTGACCAGGTGAAAGCTATGACCCCTTACTGATGTCACCTGTTAAATACACTTCAATCAGTGTACATTCATTTTTTACATTATTAGCTCAGAAAGTGTTTTGCATCATTACATACAGCCGGGAAAAACTATTGGATATCAGAGCGGCGGTAACCCACCAGCATTACGACCAGGAATACGACTTTCCCGAAGCAGATGCTTTGTTTGCTCTCCCCAGGGCAACTGAACTGATTCCAGCGGCTGACCCAAAACATCGCCTGCGAAGGAGAGGCACTCGGAGCGGCCTGCTGGTCCGACTTAGGAGGCGCGCACACCACCCACCGCTTCCAAGTATTCTACTCGCTAATGTTCAATCTTTAGTTAACAAAGTCGACGAACTACGGGCAATGATTTCTTTCCAGAGAGACATCAAGGCCTGTAACATACTCTGTTTCACGGAAACATGGCTCTCTTGGGATATTCTGTCGGAATCGGTCCAGCCAGATGGGTTCTCAGTTCATTGCGCAGACAGGAATAAATATCTCTCCGGGAAGCAGAAGGGCGGAGGTGTGTGTTTCATGATTAACGACTCATGGTGTAATTGTAGTAACATAGAGGAACTCGAGTCCTTCTGTTCACCCGACCTATTATATCTCACAATCAAATGCCGACCGTATTATCTCCCAAGATAATTTTATTTGGTTAAAGTCACGGCCATGTATATCCCCCCTCAAGCCGATACCACGACGGCCCTCAAAGAACTTCACTGGACCTTATGCAAACTGGAAACCACATATCCTGAGGCTGCATTTATTGTAGCCGGGGATTTTAACAAAGCAAATTTGAGGACTAGGCTGCCGAAGTTCTATCAACATATCGACTGTTGTACTCGCACTGCTAAAATCCTCGACCATTGCTATTCAAACTTCCGGGATGGTTATAAGGCCCTCCCCCGCCCTCCTTTTGGCAAATCTGACCACGACTCCATTTTGTTCTCCCTTCCTATAGGCAGAAACTCAAACAGGAAGTACCCATGCTAAGGACTATTCAACGCTGGTCTGACCAATCAGAATCCACGCTTCAAGATTGTTTTGATCACGCGGACTGGGATATGTTCCGGGTAGCTTCCGAAAATAATTTAGACATATACACTGAAACAGTGACTGAGTTTATCAGGAAGTGTATAGGTGATGTTGTACCCACTGTGACTATTAAAACCTACCCTAACCAGAAACCGTAGATAGACGGCAGAATTCGCGCAAATCTGAAAGCGTGAACCACCGCATTCAACCATGGCAAGGTGACTGGGAATATGGCAGAATACAAACAGTGTAGCTACTCACTCCGCAAGGCAATTAAACTGGCAAAACATCAGTATAGAGACAAAGTGGAGTCGCAATTCAACGGCTCAGACACGAGACGTATGTGGCAGGATCTACAGACAATCACGGACTACAAAAAGAAAACCAGACACGGCGCCGACACCGACGTCTCACTTCCAGACAAGCTAAACACCTTCTTCGACCGCTTTGAGGATAACACAGTGCCACTGACGAGGCCCAATACCAAGGACTGTGGCCTCTCCTTCTCCATGGCCAACGTGATTAAGACATTTAAGCATGTTAACCCCCACAAAGCTGCCGGCCCAGACGGCATCCCTAGCCGCGTCCTCAGAGCATGCGCAGACCACCATTGTTACTGTACCCAAGAAAGCAAAGGTAACTGAACTAAATGACTATCGCCCTGTAGCACTCACCTCTGTCATCATGAAGTGCTTTGAGAGACTAGTCAAGGATCATATCACCTCTACCTTACCGGTCACCCTAGACCCACTTCAATTTGCTTACCGCCCCAATAGATCCACAGACGATGAAATTGCCATCATACTGCACACTGCCCTATCCCATCTGGACAAGAGGAATATCTATGTAGGAATGCTGTTCATTGACTATAGCTCAGCATTCAACACCTTAGTACCCTCCAAGCTCATTATTAAGATTGAGGCCTTGGGTCTGAACCACGCCCTGTGACACTGGGTCCTGGACTTCCTGATGGGCCGCCCCCAGGTGGTGAAGGTAGGAAACAAACCTCCACTTCATTGATCCTCAACACTGGAGCCCCACAAGGGTGTGTGCTCAGCCCCCTCCTGTACTCCCTGTTCACCCATGACTGCGTGGCCAAGCATGCCTCCAACTCATTCATCAAGTTTGCAGACGACACAACAGTAGTAGGCTTGATTACCAACAATGACGAGACCGCCTACAAGGAGGAGGTGAGGGCTCTGGGTGTGTGGTGCCAGGAAAATAACCTCTCACTCAACATCAACAAAACAAAGGAGATGGTCGTGGACTTCAGGAAACAGCAGAGGGTGCACCCCCCTATCCACATCGACGGGACCGCAGTGGAGAAGGTGGAAAGCTTCAAGTTCCTTGGCGTACACATCACCGACAAACTGAAATGGTCCACCCACGCAGACAGTATGGTGAAGAAGGCGCAACAGAGCCTCTTCAACCTCAGGAGGCTGAAGAAATGTGGCTTATCACCTAAAACCCTCACAAACTTTTACAGATGCACAATTGAGAGCATCCTGTCGTGCTGGAGAGCCCTGCAGTTGTGGGAGGTGCAGTCTGCCGAACGCATTACCGGGGGCAAACTACCCGCCCTCCAAGACACATACAGCACCCGATGTCACAGGAAGGCCAAAAAGATCATCAAGGACATCAACTACCCGAGCCACTGCCTGTTCACCTTGCTATCATACAGAAGGCGAGGTCAGTACAGGTGCATCAAAGCTGGGACCGAGAGAATGAAAAACAGCTTCTATCTCAAGGCCATCAGACTGTTAAATATCCATCACTAGCACATTAGAGGCTGCTGCTGCCTATTGAAATCACTGGCCACTTTAAGAAATGGAACACTAGTCACTTTAATAATGTTTACGGTCACTTTAATAATGTTTACATACCTTGCACTACTCATCTCATATGTACAGTGGGGAGAACAAGTATTTGATACACTGCCGATTTTGCAGGTTTTCCTACTTACAAAGCATGTAGAGGTCTGTAATTTTTATCATAGCTACACTTCAACTGTGAGAGACGGAATCTAAAACAAAAATCCAGAAAATCACATTGTATGATTTTTAAGTAATTAATTTGCATTTTATTGCATGACATAAGTATTTGATACATCAGCAAAGCAGAACTTAATATTTGGTACAGAAACCTTTGTTTGCAATTACAGAGATCATACGTTTCCTGTAGGTCTTGACCAGGTTTGCAAACACTGCAGCAGGGATTTTGGCCCACTCCTCCATACAGACCTTCTCCAGATCCTTCAGGTTTCGGGGCTGTCGCTGGGCAATACGGACTTTCAGCTCCCTCCAAAGATTTTCTATTGGGTTCAGGTCTGGAGACTGGCTAGGCCACTCCAGGACCTTGAGATACTTCTTACGGAGCCACTCCTTAGTTGCCCTGGCTGTGTGTTTCGGGTCTTTGTAATGCTGGAAGACCCAGCCACAACCCATCTTCAATGCTCTTACTGAGGGAAGGAGGTTGTTGGCCAATACATGGCTCCATCCATCCTCCCCTCAATACGGTGCAGTCGTCCTGTCCCCTTTGCAGAAAAGCATCCCCAAAGAATGATGTTTCCACCTCCATGCTTCACGGTTGGGATGGAGTTCTTGGGGTTGTACTCATCCTTCTTCTTCCTCCAAACACGGCGAGTGGAGTTTAGACCAAAAAGCTCTATTTTTGTCTCATCAGACCACATGACCTTCTCCCATTCCTCCTCTGGATCATCCAGATGGTCATTGGCAAACCTCAGACGGGCCTGGACATGCGCTGGCTTGAGCAGGGGGACCTTGCGTGCGCTGCAGGATTTTAATCCATGACGGCGTAGTGTGTTACTAATGGTTTTCTTTGAGACTGTGGTCCCAGCTCTCTTCAGGTCATTGACCAGGTCCTGCCGTGTAGTTCTGGGTCCTGATCCCTCACCTTCCTCATGATCGTTGATGCCCCACGAGATGAGATCTCGCATGGAGCCCCAGACCGAGGGTGATTGACCGTCATCTTGAACTTCTTCCATTTTCTAATAATTGCGCCAACAGTTGTTGCCTTCTCACCAAGCTGCTTGCCTATTGTCCTGTAGCCCATCCCAGCCTTGTGCAGGTCTACAATTTTATCCCTGATGTCCTTACACAGCTCTCTGGTCTTGGCCATTGTGGAGAGGTTGGAGTCTGTTTGATTGAGTGTGTGGACAGGTGTCTTTTATACAGGTAACGAGTTTAAACAGGAGCAGTTAATGCAGGTAATGAGTGGAGAACAGGAGGGCTTCTTAAAGAAAAACTAACAGGTCTGTGATAGCCGGAATTCTTACTGGTTGGTAGGTGATCAAATACTTATGTCATGCAATAAAATGCAAATGAATTACTTAAAAATCATACAATGTGATTTTCTGGATTTTTGTTTTAGATTCCGTCTCTCGCAGTTGAAGTGTACCTATGATAATAATTACAGACCTCTACATGCTTTGTAAGTAGGAAAACCTGCAAAATCGGTAGTGTATCAAATACTTGTTCTCCCCACTGTATATATATATTTTTTTCATCATTCCATTCCTTTTACCTTTCGTTCCTCTGTCAAGTCCTTGTAAGTTGTTCCTGAGGGTCGCTAGCATTAGTGGATAATATTAGGCTAACGTTGTGCAATAATTTGTGACATGTTGCCTATTTGAATAATTATGGAACTCAGACCACATGTAGCAGGTTAAACCTTGAGCCTGGTGCACGATTCACGACGACTGGACCGTTCCATAATTAGTGAGAATTAAGGTAGATTTATAGGATCATTGTTCAACCCCCTATTTTTTTCCACCTTCCAATAATTTTATGGATTGAACTTGAATATGACAACTTTCAGGAGGAATCAAACCACTGTATTTTTTATTCATCAATATATTTAGTGAGTAAAGGTTCTCCAAACAGTTTTTTTTTATATACATACTTTCCTAACCCTAATATTTGCATTAATAATCTACAAGATCAGAGTATTTTTTAAATCTACTTTAATTAGTTTTTCATTAGCAAGATTGGCAAATTTAGGCATGACATGCCAGCAACAAACGCCGACCCTACACATCCAAGTATAACTGACCAAATCACAAAGACAAGCATTGTAATTTTGAATTCTGTAAAGTGAGTGTGGAAGAGGTGAAGGAATTGTTGTCTATCAGCAATGACAAGCCACCTGGGTTTGACAACTTCGGTGGAAAATTACAGATGATAATAGCGGATGATATTGCCACTCCTATTTGCCATAAGTTCAATCTTACAAGAAAGTGTGTGCCCTCAAGCCTGGAGGCCTGGAAGCAAAAGTAATTCCACTACCCAAGAATAGCAAAGCCCCCTTTACTGGCTCAAATAGCCAACCAATCAGCCTGTTACCAACCCGTAGTAAACTTTTGGAAAGAATTGTGTTTCACCAGATACAATGCTATTTTACTGTAAACAAATTAACAACAGACTTTCAGCAAGCTTATAGGGAAGGGAATTCAACATGCACGGCATTTACACAAATGCCTGACAATTGGCTGAGTGAAATTGATGATTTTGATAATAAAAAGATTGTGGGAGCTGTTTTACTAGACAATAGTGCTGCTTTTGACATTTTTGATCATAGTCTGCTGCTGGAAAAAGGTATGTGTTATGGCTTCCCGAGTGGCGCAGTGGTCTAAGGCACTGCATCGCAGTGCTAGCTGTGCCACTAGAGATCCTGGTTCGAATCCAGGCTCTGTCGTAGCCGGCCGCGACTGGGAGACCCATGGGGCGGCGCACAATTGGCCCAGCGTCGTCCAGGGTAGGGGAGGGATTGGCCGGCAGGGATGTAGCTCAGTTGGTAGGGTTGTGGGTTTGATTCCCACGGGGGGCCAGTATGAAAAATAAAAAATAAATAATGTATGCACTCACTAACTGCAAGTCGCTCTGAATAAGAGTCTGCTAAAATGTAAATGTAAAATGGCTTAACACCCCCTGCTATATTGTGGATAAAGAGTTACCTTTCTAACAGAACACAGAAGGTGTTCTTTAATGAAAGCCTCTCCAACATAGTCTGGCATTCCCCAGGGCAGATGTCTAGGCCCCTTACTTATTTCAATCTTTACTAATGACATGCCACTGGATTTGATGATTCAACAATTAACAAAGAGCTGCAATCAGTTTCAGAATGGGTGGCAATGAATAAGTTAGTCCTAAATATTTCAAAAAATGTTTTGGGTCATTGTCATGCTGGAATACCCATCCACGACCCATTTTCAATGCCCTGGCTGAGGGAAGGAGGTTCTCAACCAAGATTTGACGGTACATGACCCTGTCCATCATCCCTTTGATGCGGTGAAGTTGTCCTGTCCCCTTAGCAGAAAACCACCCCCAAAGCATAATGTTTCCACCTCCATGTTTGACGGTGGGGATGGTGTTCTTGGGGTCATAGGCAGCATTCCTCCTCCTCCAAACAGGGCGAGTTGAATTGATGCCAAAGAGCTCGATTTTGGTCTCATCTGACCACAACACTTTCACCCAGTTCTCCTCTGAATCATTCAGATGTTCATTGGCAAACTTCAGACGGCCCTGTATATGTGCTTTCTTGAGCAGGGGGACCTTGCGGGCGCTGCAGGATTTCAGTCCTTCATGGCATAGTGTGTTACCAATTGTGACTATGGTCCCAGCTGCCTTGAGATCATTGACAAGATCCTCCCGTGTAGTTCTGGGCTGATTCCTCACTGTTCTCATGATCATTGCAACTCCACGAGGTGAGATCTTGCAATGGAGCCCCAGGCCGAGGGAGATTTACAGGTCTTTTGTGTTTCTTCCATTTGCCTATAATCGCACCAACTGTTGTCACCTTCTCACCAAGCTGCTTGGCGATGGTCTTGTAGCCCATTCCAGCCTTGTGTAGGTCTACAATCTTGTCCCTGACATCCTTGGAGAGCTCTTTGGTCTTGGCCATGGTGGAGAGTTTGGAATCTGATTGATTGATTGCTTCTGTGGACAGGTGTCTTTTATACAGGTAACAAACTGAGATTAGGAGCACTCCCTTTAAGTGTGCTCCTAATCTCAGCTCGTTACATGTATAAAAGACACCTGGGAGCCAGAAATCTTTCTGATTGAGAGGGGGTCAAATACTTATTTCCCTCATTAAAATGCAAATCAATTTATAACATTTTTGACATGCGTTTTTCTGGATTTTTTTGTTGTTATTCTGTCTCTCACTGTTCAAATAAACCTACCAGTAAAATTATAGATTGATCATTTCTTTGTCAGTGGGCAAACGTACAAAATCAGCAGGGGATCAAATACTTTCTTCCCTCACTGTATATGTGGTAGTAGAGCGGTGGCCTGAGGGCACACACTTAATGTGTTTTGAAAAGTGTTATGAAATGTAAAGTCATGTAATATCTTTAATTGTATATAACTGCCTTAATATTGCTGGACTGCAGGACGAGTGAGGGGATCCTTAATAAATACAAAATACAATACCAGTTGGTGCTGAAATGGAGACGAATATGCATAGATTGCTTTCTTTCATTGATTCTTATATTCTGACCCGTTCTCTCTATGTATTCTAGTGAGTCTCTCGACAAAAGGGATGACTTAAGATAAATGTACTGAAAATCCCATTGAATGAAAACACCACAAGAAAATATGTTGGCCAGCAAGTGGGAGGGTTTTCAGCAGTTGAATGATATATATTTTTAGCGCGCAAGGTAGCTGCACCTGCATAGCGCATCACGGGCCTAAAAATGTTACGTCTGAATACCAAACACTGAGAAGTGCGTAGGAAAGGTGTGCATAGGAAAGGCATAAATGTCTAAGTCGGGATCGTGCCCATGTTGTATACGGAGGGGAAAAAGGTTGCCCATATTTTCAAGACCTGAGATATTTAATTGATTTATTTGATTTATTACATTTACTAGTTTATTTAGGCAATTTAATTGATTAGTTTAGGCTTGGTCTATTTAGTAGGCTATTCTGACTCACTCATTCATGGCTTTGGTTTAAAAGAAATAAGCACCGACACATCCTTTCTGATCGTCGTTACTTTTTTCTTTCTTTTTTAAAATTGTATTTTATTTTCCAGCTGCACTGTTTTAAACTGTAGGTCTATATGGCCTGTGTATGGTATATGAACAAAAGCCTGAATTAGACAAGTAATTTTACTAAAACAACTTTAGGCAAAGAAATAACCAATTTCATTAGCAAAAATATTCTGTTCATCACTTGAACGAAATCCTGAATTAGCCAACTAATAATGCTAATACAATTTCGAAAACAGTCAATTAATCACTCAGCTTGCTTATGTAGGGTTGTAAGGCACAAGTATCCTATTTTTTTTGAAAATCAAGTGTAATTGCAGCATTTTATTTACCCATGTTCTCGCTCAACTCCGGGACCACCCGTAGGCTAATGATACATTTATTTGCCAGATGCAGGACTCTGTAGTGTGAGAGGAGAAAGACTCTTGGACAGAAACATTCAAACCTCAATTAATTTACAAAAGGATAGTCTAATAGCTCGGCTAGGTGGGAAAGCTGCGGTCAGTCATCTAAGCCAGGGTAGGAGAACAGACTGATCAATAGGAATAGATTTTGATTTGTGCTACTGCAGTTCACAATGAACTAGCAAGTTGGGAGAATACGGTGAATACTGATGATACCAGATGGTAATAGCGTGTCGTTTTTAATTATTTTGTTTTAAGCCTTCCCTAAACCATTGACCTAACCTTTGGAATTAATGCATAAACCGTTAACCTTTTGAGTTGATCCGTAAGAAGCGCCTTCTTTTGTCATTTTTTTAACCCTGTAATTACACAGAATCCGTAAGAAGCGCATTCTATTGTCACGTGGAAAAAAATGACAAAAGAAGGCGCTTCTTAAGGATTATATGTATATGATTATATGAAATTATTTATTTCAGTTGTTGTGAGACTGGAATGTTACTGAACAGATAACAACAATAGCAAGAAGAATCTGGTGGCAATGGTAGAGAGTCAGGCGGAGAAGGACTTGTTGTAGAGGGTGAGGAGATTATGGTCACAATCATGGTTGGGAGGAGTATAGGCCTATGTGCTCACTGTGAATGGCCGACATGAGTGCCCTTCACACAACGTAATTGTTGATGAATAAAATGTTGACCTACAGAAAGCTTGGGACCCTCTTCTTTTCAACATTATCAACGGAGTCAGTGAAAGTGCATTGTAAATACGTTACAAAGCTGTGGGCCAAGTGTAAATCGTTTGGCAGCCTTACCTATTCCATCTTTGATGGGCTATCAGCAGGACAATAGACCCTTGCCAAGTTAATTTTTATGAACTTGAAATGTATTAAAGAATATTTTAGCTATAATAATACTAATTATAATAATACATAAGAAGGATATCAAGGAGGGTAGGAGGAGTGCATGCTGTGTGCTTGTTACAGTATTTGTCTCAAACATGTTCTGTTAGATTACAATATTTTTCTGACCGTTTGGAACAGTTTAAACAACACCACAAGTACAATAACAATTTACAAACAAATATAATCAATTCCATATAGTCTAAAAAGGTATTAAAGTGTTTAATACAGCTGTCACGGTTTCGGCCGAGGCTGCTCCTCCTCCTGGTTCGGGCAGGCTTCGGCGTTCGCCGTCCCCGGAGTACTAGCTGCCACCGCTCTATGTTTCTGTGTTTGATTGCTTTTGTCTGTCTGTCACACCTGTGTCTGTTTGGGAGTTGATTACGTGTCTTATAAGTTCCGTGTTGTGATCTAGGGTATTTGTGTGTTGTTATTCTGTTGCCACTGTGTCTATGATACGTGTTTGTTTTCCGTGTCATTTTTTCATGTTTAGTGTTTTACGCGTGTGCGTAATTTTCCCTCGCCACTTCGTGTTTTCGAGGTCGGGGTTTTGTTCTCGTGTTATTGAGACTATTAAAAGTCTTGTTGGACTAAACCTCTGTTTCCTGCGCTTGACTCCTCCACCACATCCACGACGGAAAAGTGACAGAACAACACACCATCATGGAGTCAGCAGGAACAGCGGCGGCACCCAAATCCCTGCTGGACCGGATCAACTTCCAGGACGCCATGATCCGGCAACTCGGGACCGCCATGGACGAGGTGTCCAACACTCTGCGCCGATTGGTGAACCCTGAGGTGGCCAAGGACCCTTACAACATTGCATCACCAACGGCCAGTCCTCCTCTCTCAGCACCGGAACCCAGTGGCATTCGGCTCTCACTCCCGAGGGCATATGACGGTTCTGCAGCCGGGTGTCAGGGATTCCTCCTGCAGGTAGAACTTTACCTTGCCACCATACACCCGGCGCCCTCGGGATACGAGAGCGTCTCCGCCCTCATCTCCTGTCTCTCCGGCAAGGCGTTGGAGTGGGCCAACGCCGAATGGAGGGGAATAGACGCCGCAACCATCACCTACGCGGAGTTCTCCCACCGCTTCAGGGCTGTCTTCGATCATCCCCCTGAGGGGAAAGCGGCGGGAGAGCGTCTATTCCACCTCCGACAGGGGAAGAGGAGCGCACAGGAGTTCGCACTGGAGTTCCGGACACTAGCGGCGGATGCGGGGTGGAATGAGAGGGCCCTCATCGACCAGTACCGGTGTAGTCTACGAGAGGACGTTCATCGGGAGCTGGCCTGCAGGGACACCAACCTGTCGTTTGACCAGTTGGTGGACATTTCCATCCGTCTGGATACCCTGCTGGCTACCCGCGGACGTCCCGAGTGGGGGTCGTCCAGTCCACCCTCCAGCACCCCCGAGCCGATTCCCCATGGAGCTAGGGGGTGCTGGCGCTAGAGAGAGGAGGAGAGGGAACCCGAGGGGGGGCCATCCCTGCACCACCTGCGGTCGTGGAGGACACACTGCGGCCAGGTGCTGGGGAGGGTCTCCTGGGTGAGGTGACAACAGGCCACGCACTGGGGAGTCATTTCAGGTGAGTAGGCGCCCCACTCACCCAGAGCTCTCTGTTGGTCACATGAGTATTCCTGTGAGGTTTCCACAGGTGGCACCTCATTCCCAGCATAAGGCGCTAGTAGATTCAGGCGCAGCTGGGAACTTTATTGATCGGGCATTTTGTAGTAGGTTAGGGATTCCCCTTCGGCCGGTAGACGATCCATTTCCTGTCCACGCATTAGACAGCCGGCCGTTGGGGTCGGGCCTGATCAGGGAGGTCACAGCACCACTGACGATGACGACGCAGGGGGTCATGAGGAGATCATTCAGTTTTATCTGATTGACTCTCCTGCGTACCCCGTGGTGTTGGGCCTTCCCTGGTTAAGCACCCATGATCCTACCATAGCGTGGCAACAGAGGGCTCTTATGGAGTGGTCTGCTCAGTGTGTAGGGAGATGTCTAGGTGTTTCCGTAGGGGCGACCTCGGTAGAGAGTCCGAACCAAGTGCCCGCACTGCGCATTCCCCCAGTATGAGGATTTAGCACTCGTGTTTAGCAAATCGAGGGCAGCACGGCTACCTCCTCATAGACAGGGGGACTGTGCGATAAATCTCCAAACAGGAGCGGCTCTTCCACGGAGTCATGTGTATCCCTTGTCTCAAGAGGAGACAGCGGCTATGGAGACATACATAGCCGAGTCCTTGGCACAGGGATACATACGGTCCTCTACTTCCCCAGTCTCCTCGAGTTTCTTCTTTGTGAAGAAGAAGGACGGGGGATTGCGCCCGTGTATTGATTATCGTAGTCTCAATCAGATCACAGTTAAATACAGCTACCCACTTCCACTGATTGTGACGATGATGGAATCATTACGCGGAGCGCGGTTCTTCACAAAGTTGGATCTCAGGAGCGCGTACAATCTGGTGCGCATTAGGGAGGGGGATGAATGGAAGACAGCATTTAGCACCACCTCGGGTCATTACGAGTATCTCGTCATGCCATACGGGTTAATGAATGCTCCGTCAGTCTTCCAATCCTTTGTTGGACGAGATTTTCCGGGACATGCATGGGCAGGGGGTAGTAGTTTACATCGACGACATCCTAGTGTACTCTGCTACTCGAGCCGAGCATGTAGCCCAGGTGCGCCGAGTGTTGAGAAGACTGTTGGAGCATGACTTGTATGTCAAGGCAGAGAAATGCCTGTTCTTCCAGGAGTCCGTCTCCTTTTTGGGTTATCGGTTGTCCGCGTCTGGTGTGGAGATAGAGGTAGACCGGGTATTGGCCGTGCGTAATTGGCAAACTCCAACCACTGTAAAAGAGGTGCAGCAGTTCTTGGGTTTTGCTAATTACTACCGGAGGTTTATTCGGGGTTTTGGACAGGTTGCAGCTCCCATTACGTCCCTGCTAAAGGGGGTCCGGTTCGTTTGCGGTGGTCGGCTGAGGCGGACAGGGCATTTGTCAAACTTAAGAACCTGTTCACCTCGGCTCCGGTGCTGGCGCATCCGGATCCCTCTTTACCATTCCAGGTTGAGGTAGACGCGTCCGAGACCGGTATTGGGGCAGTCCTGTCACAACGGTCCGGCGCGCCACCTAAACTCCGCCCCTGTGCTTTCTACTCGAAGAAGCTCAGCTCGGCGGAGCGCAACTATGATGTTGGGGACAGGGAGCTGTTAGCCGTAGTCCAAGCCCTAAAGGTGTGGAGGCATTGGCTTGAGGGGGCTCAACACCCTTTCCTCATTCTGACTGATCACCGTAACCTGGAGTACATCCGGGCAGCTAGGAGATTGAACCCTCGTCAGGCTAGGTGGAATATGTTCCTAACCCGGTTTGTTTTTAAGATCACATACATCCCAGGGTCCCAGAATGGTAAGGCAGACGCCCTGTCCCGGCGGTATGACACGGAGGAGAGGTCCAACGAGCCTACTTCCATATTGCCGGAATCTTGTTTGGTGGCTCCGGTAGTATGGGAGGTCGATACGGAAATCGAGCGGGCACTGCGTACCGACCCTACTCCCCCCGAGTGTCCTGTGGGGCGGACGTACGTTCCGCTCGAGGTCCGTGATCGTCTTATTTATTGGGCTCATACATCACCCTCCTCTGGACATCCAGGTATTGGCCGGACCGTGCACTGTCTTAGCATGAAATACTGGTGGCCAACGTTAGCTAGGGATGTGAGGGTTTATGTCTCCTCCTGCTCGGTGTGTGCCCAGTGTAAGGCGCCTAGACATTTGCCCAGGGGTAAGCTACATCCCCTGCCCGTTCCACAACGACCATGGTCCCACCTATCGGTGGATTTCGTAACTGACCTACCCCCCTCCCAGGGGAATACCACCATATTGGTCGTTGTGGATCGGTTTTCCAAGGCCTGTCGTCTCCTTCCCATGCCGGGTCTCCCTACTGCCCTACAAACCGCTGAGGCCCTATTTACCCATGTGTTCCGGCACTATGGGGTCCCCGAGGATATTGTGTCTGACCGAGGTCCCCAGTTCACTTCCAGAGTTTGGGGAGCGTTCATGGAACGGTTGGGGGTCTCGGTAAGCCTTACCTCGGGTACCACCCAGAGAGTAATGGGCAGGTGGAACGTGTCAACCAGGATGTGGGTAGGTTTTGAGGTCCTATTGCCGGGACCGGCCGGAGGAGTGGTCGAGGTTCATCCCCTGGGCAGAGATGGCCCAGAACTCTCTCCGCCACTCCTCCACCAACTTAACACCTTTCCAGTGTGTTTTAGGTTATCAGCCGGTCCTGGCACCGTGGCACGAGAGCCAGATCGAGGCCCCTGCGGTGGATGAGTGGATTCGGCGCTCGGAAGAGACGTGGGACGCTGCCCATGTCCATCTGCAGCGTGCCATCCGTCAACAAAAGGCGAGCGCCGATCGCCACCGCAGTGAGGGACCGGTGTACGCACCGGGAGATCGAGTCTGGCTCTCGACTCGAAACCTGCCCCTCCGCCTGCCCTGCCGGAAGCTGGGTCGGCGGTTTGTGGGGCCCTTCAAAGTCCTGAGAAGATTGAACGAGGTATGTTACAGGTTACAACTGCCAATTGAGTATAAAAATATTAACCCCTCGTTCCATGTGTCTCTTCTCAGGCCGGTGGTAGCTGGCCCACTCCAAGAAGATGAGATAGGAGAGACCCCTCCGCCCCCCTTTGGACATCGAGGGGGTCCCGGCGTACAGGGTCCGGACCATCTTGGACTCGAGGCGCCGGAGGAGTGGTCTCCAGTATCTCGTGGAGTGGGAGGGGTACGGTCCGGAGGAACGGTGCTGGGTGCCCAGGAGGGACATACTCGATCCATCCCTCCTGACTGAGTTTCACCATGGGCATCCCACGCGCCCGGGTCCGCGTCCTCCTGGCCGTCCCCCGAGGCCGGGGTCGACGCGGCTGGAGCCGCGTGAAGGGGGTACTGTCACGGTTTCGGCCGAGGCTGCTCCTCCTCCTGGTTCGGGCAGGCTTCGGCGTTTGCCGTCCCCCGGAGTACTAGCTGCCACCGCTCTATGTTTCTGTGTTTGATTGCTTTTGTCTGTCTGTCACACCTGTGTCTGTTTGGGAGTTGATTACGTGTCTTATAAGTTCCGTGTTGTGATCTAGGGTATTTGTGTGTTGTTATTCTGTTGCCACTGTGTCTATGATACGTGTTTGTTTTCCGTGTCATTTTTTCATGTTTAGTGTTTTACGCGTGTGCGTAATTTTCCCTCGCCACTTCGTGTTTTCGAGGTCGGGGTTTTGTTCTCGTGTTATTGAGACTATTAAAAGTCTTGTTGGACTAAACCTCTGTTTCCTGCGCTTGACTCCTCCACCACATCCACGACGGAAAAGTGACAACAGCCAAGATTAAAAACAGTTGCATGCATTTGTGAATGCAATTGCTTTAGCTGACATGTTGTGGTTTATTTATTGTTAAATTATTTAAGGATCCATATGTTATTTTGTTTTGTAACTAAAATGATTGACTGTATTTAAAGGCATGATTGACTTGTATACTGTGTAATGAGATGAACAAATTAAGGAATGATTGATTGATATATGTTGAAGTAGACCTTTAGGCCAATAACACTAAATGAGGACCCACTGTAAGTACATGGGGGCTGCCATCTTTATGCACCTTCGCCATTACAACACTTGTGGACCAATATACCTGGAGGAGCTTAAATACGTGCAGCATTGAGTGAATGTAAAGCAATTACATGAAATGACGACTGGCGAGCCTCTCTATGTTACACAAATACCTAGCTAACGTGGGGGAAAGTGAAGTTGGCAAGCGCCTGCGAGAGGGAAGCTACGGACACAGACACCCTGTTAATAGCCAGCTAACCTCTATTATTGATAGTTCTTCTGGTAACTAATAATTGTTTCTACATAACCAGGAAAATACATTGAACTTTATATCAGTATTTAGCAGCTACGTATTATATATGAACAGGTTATTAATGCGTTCTTACCTAGTGGTTGCCGTCTTACTGTAAGTATCCGTACACTGCCTTATTGACTATCGGTGGAGCTAGCTGGTGAAGCAAGCTCTTGGCTAAACCCAGTCAGGAGAAGAGCGAAAACGTTTTCTCCCAGAGAAAAGCATTTAATGCAGTTATTCGCTGTTCCTTAAATTAAGTTGTGACCTCCAGTTCTGATATAACTGCTGATATATCAGCATCAACACCAACCTCAAGAGCAGCCATTGTTATAATATAATAATAATATGCCATTTAGCAGACGCTTTTATCCAAAGCGACTTACAGTCGTGTGCATACATTTTTACGTATGGGTGGTCCCGGGGATCGAACCCACTACCCTGGCGTTACAAGCGCCATGCTCTACCAATTGAGCTACAGAGGACAACATTTTATGATTTTCGACTTCTTCGCCCAGTACAGGTGCTCTTCGTTGTCATCAACTAAACCAGCCCCACAGATTATCAGAGGACACTGATTGGTCCGGCCATATGGTGGACGGAAGGAAGGGGCTCAAATGGTTTGAATCTGGTTGTGGCCAGACTGCATCCTTGCAGCGAAAAAAATAACATAAGCTTGCGGTAACTGGTACCCTGTTTTTGGTCATAATTGTTTATGACTGACTTGTCACGTCATGCCCAGACAGAGAAACTCATTTACTGCCCTGTCAAAACAAATATAATTTTTACAATCAAAAGACTGCCTATGTAATATTATTCCAAGTCCTTCAAACTGGAAATATATAGTTACTGCTCTTAAGTGTAAAATCCATTTAATTCAGTGTTTTGTCTCATTGTAAGGGGTCTAATGTAATGTCTGTTAAGTTTGTGTTCTTACTTTGAGTTGCTATTGCCTTCTATTGGATATTTTCAACCAGTGCCTTTAAAAACTGTTGGTTTGCGTGATTAACAGTCATTTAGGCTTCAAACGCTGTGCCAGAAAGGTTTTTCTGAATGGATGTACGTGTTTTACCTCCCTGAGATACCCAGAGCAGCCGATCCTGGCACGAGTACCCACTTCCTCCCATTGACTGTGGAGAATAGCCTTCCTGTCAGCGTGTGGGAGATGAGAACCATGGAGAACAATAGCAGAGCAGGATGGGACAGGACTGGTGATCTCCCTCCAGACAAACATACCCTGGCCCAAACCCTGTAACTATTGCTGACAAGCATGGCTGCTTCAGAGCCTATACATGCTCAAATATACCCACCCTTGACACAGGTTACATGCCACAAACCTCAATTACCCGATCAGGGAAAACTCCTGGCCCTAAGGCAAACACTCGCACAAACACTGCAATAAGCTTGAGCTCGCCCTTAGTTGTGCTTCCTGTGTCTTGGAACAGCAGTCCCAGATGAACCCAAGGGCTCGGACCATGTTCCCAGTGTGCTTCCGCTGTGGAATTAAGTGCTTCCCACCAAAACAAGGGAGCTCCCCTCACTCCAAACCAATCCTAGAGGTACATTGTCACTAAACAGTTGCAGAAATCCTAATCTGGAGTAACAAGCAGTGTATTCATAGCACAATGCAATAACTTAGCGCTGAATGTAAAGAAAGCCCTCTGCGACCTTGCCTATGGTAAGCCTTCTCCTAAACGGATCAATTTCTTCCCGCTGTATGGAAGCTGAGGGCTTTGAGTGGCAGGGTACAGGCCCCGCCGGTTGACCCAAACCAAAGCGGCATGTGTGAGAGGGGTCCAAGGCTTCTCAAGCCACCCCATACCCAGCCCGTCAGTGAGAGAGCATACAGGTCACAGCATGTCTGCGTGGGGAGAGTATGGAACTGAGTGTTATGAAGCTGCTTTTGTAAAGTAGTGAGCCTCAACCCAGTGGCTACCATACAAGATTAGTGAACTAAACAAAATACTTGAATGCCATCAGAAAATGTGGAAGACTGCAGACGAGTTAATTAGTCAGTTGACCAACTATGAAACCTAGGTTAAAGCATTGAATAACAAGTGTGGTATTAAAGTGAACACCGTTCAGTTTAAGGAAGCCAATCTTTATTTGTTATTTAGAGCATAAGCAGCATGTGTAGGATGACAGTCCTCCAGTATCCTTCACACCCCAGCTTTGATCTGGCTGTTGGGTGGGAGGGGCTTGCCCAGGTGGATTCCAACAGACAGGCCAAACTCATTGGCTGAGTGCTTCTCCTGGACATCCTCTTTGAGCTGGAAGCCCCTCCCACCATCAAAGCTGTCAGAGGGTGTGAAAGTAAGCGGTACTTCTCCCAGAAGCCCTTGCAGCCGTGTGCGCCATGCCTCCAGCATGCGGTCCCGAGCCACAGCGGGGATGTGGGGTGGAGCCCAGAAGATCTGAGGAGCCAGAACCTGAAAACCACAGTAGTGCAGGATGCCATTCTACAGGGGGAGAATAAACATGCTCAAGTAGATATTAACACATTAATTGATTTGGTCAAATTATGCAATCCTTCATCAATATTAGTACTTGCCAATCTGAAAGTCAAAAGCAAAGATCCAGTGGGGATAACAGATGAAAGCTTAGGCTCATTACTGTAGAGCAATCTACATGCCAGCCAAGCCTAACATACCTGCAGTGGCCACAGGGTGACATTCATGTCTCCATTGATACCATTGGCACTGAACATAGACTCCTGGGATCCAGTGGTGAAGGACAGCATGGCTTTCTTGTCCTGGAGGGAAACAAGGTGAGGAGACATTGATATGAATGGACCACAGAATGGGAGGAACCTTGAAGGAGCATGTAAACCAACCATTTGTGGTGTTATTAAAAGGCCCATTGCAGTAAATGTCTCCTGTGTCATTGTACAACAGCTGATGTAACAGTAAGAGCAAAATCTGAGTCATTCTTGATCATTGCTGGTTGAAAATGTAATCTACATAGGCCCTACATGCATCCCCTACCTTGAAGATGCCCTGGCTGTACCTCTTTTCTGAGGTGTAGGCAAATCCCAGTGTGAGCACCCGGTCCATCCAGCCCTTCATGATGGCAGGAACAGTGAACCAGTACATAGGAAACTGAGAGATGAGACACTAGTCAAAAACCAGTACCTGGAATGGGTGCATGTCAGCCACCATCCAAAAAGCACTAAAGGCTCTACACTTAAAATGAGGTTAGGAAAATTGGCTTCATAAACTTTGAGCCTAAGACACTTAACAGTACTGCAGGAGATCACCTGGAATATGACAAGCTCCGCTTCAGAGAGTTTGCGGTGTTCCTCAGTGATATCAGCAGAGAGTCGGCCCTCCTTCCATGCCAGCATGGTCTCCTCTCCATACTGGAAGTGCTCAGCATCCTTCACCTCCCCTGATAAATCATAACAGACTGAGACTAAGCAAGTTGAGGTAGAAAAGAAAAAGCTCTTGCCAACAGAAAATTGTTGTGACCTTAAGCATTTAATAGGCACTCAAGCTTACACTCTTATCATTCACTACTGTAATTAAGTAACGCATGGTTCAGACTGTTACCAGTGATATCGTCAACAGTAGCAGAGGCTTTAAACTTCATGGCGTAGAGGTCAGACACCTCCACCTTACAGCCCTGAGCAGTCAGAGCTGTCACAGCTGCATCTTTAGCTGCAGCGTTAAATGACCCAGTACTCTGGTGGGCGTACACGATCAGAACCTTCTCGGCTGCAACCAGATCAGATAAGCCACATCAAAGTATTGAAGATAATGCTTTTCTTACTCAATGAAATAAACTCATTTCTTCTAGCATAAAGACAAAGTGAAAATGGCATCTAATCTGGAACACACAAAAGCATTTAGGACTCTTACAAATGACTCACCCATTTTGTGTGGCATGGTCTTCTGCTTATGATGAGCTAAGGGTCAAGGTGACTTGGAGGGAAACTAGCTGAGACTGACAGGGCTGAGACTGCTGCTCTTGTAATACTCTCTGGACCAAACACACCCTCTCACACAGCTGCCTGTCAATCAGCAATCACGCTAATCGTCTGTCAGTCAATCAATCAAGAAGTCTGTCATATCTCTCTCTCCCCAGGAGAATCTCAATTGATTTTGTTCGACTCCTCAGGTCCTTGTGGACTCCCGAACTATATGTGTTGAGTGTTGAAAAGAAATTGAGCTGATTATAGATCAGAGTGTGTTTACATGTGTTGTGGGTGTGTTCGCTATAGGTGCAGATAGGGTTGCAAAGGGAGGGTATATTTCTGGTAACGTACAAAGTTGAAGTTTGGTAACTTTCAAGGATTTTATGTAATTTATAACATGACATCTAGTGGCATTCTTCCACCCAGATTATCACAGGTGTCTGTAATTATCTCTGGCCCTTTGTGTGGCCTTATCACATGTAAAATATATAAAATAATACAATACGATGATTTTAGAATAGAAAATATAATGACAAAGCTGTAAAAGATTATCCTAAATATAACCTATCAACTTAGTGAATACCATTGGTGTTTAATATGAGGGTTTCAGCCAGGGGCGGAATGGCCCTATTCCTGGTTGGCCAGTCTGACCAGACCTGTATATGGCCTTGGTCCATGGCATTAGAACACTGCATGCGAACATACCAACTGAGAAGCAAAAACACCATCTGAGACGTTCACAGACCGGGCGCCCTCAGCGCTCACTGTCTGCCGCTGGATGCTTCTAAAAAATACAGGAAAAAGACCAAACAAAACAATGATGCATAAAGATGGAGAAATTCAGATATGATGTCTATGTTTGAGCACTATCCAAATACTTTTAAAAATACACAAATTGCAACCGTCTTTGAGCTAAAATTGGGATCATCTGCACTGAGTGTACAAAATATTAGGAACACCTGCTCTTTCCATGACAGACTATCCAGGTGAAAGCTATGACCCCTTACTGATGTCACCTGTTAAAGACACTTCAATCAGTGTACATGAAGGGGAGGAGACCGATTTAAAGAAGGATTTATTTTGTTCTAAGACAATTGTCTTCAGGCAATTGAGGCATTGATTGTGTATGTGTAACATTCAGAATGTGAATGTGAAGATAAAATATTTATGTCTTGTTGAACGGGCTATGGTAGAAGATGCCAGGTGCACTGGTTTGAGTATGTCAAGAACTGCAACATGCTGGGTTTTTCTCGCTCCACAGTTTCCCGTGTTAATCAAGAATGGTCCACCATCCTAAACGTAAGCCTCATGTGAAGCAGACAATGCAGAGTCGTTCTTTGCTGATGTGAAGAAGAAACTGAATGAAAGAGAGTACAGCGAGGGAAAACGACAGGCAAGTAATCTGTATGCACATGGGCCCAATTCAGACCTGACTTAACCTCTACAGGATCGGTGTCCCGTATACGGGACGGTTGATCTACCGTGCGCTAATGTGATTAGCATGACTGTTGTAAGTAACAGCAAACTTTCCAGGACATAGACATATCTTATATTACCAGAAAGCTTAAATTCTTGTTAATCTAACTGCACTGTCCAATTTACAGTATCTATTACAGTGAAAAAAGACCATGCTATTGTTTGAGGAGAGTGCAAAACAACAACACAAATTATCACTGCAACTGGTTTGATATATTCACCTCTGACGGTAAATAATGTACTTACATATCTTGCTCTGATTTGTCATCCTAAGGGTCCCAGAGATAAAATGTAGCATAGTTTTGTTTGATTAAATCTATTTTTATATTCAAATGTATGAACTGTGTTCTACAGTTTGAACCCCTGCTGTCTCTGGCTCCACACAAACCCCGCCCGGCCATCTAGAAAGTTAGTGTATAAGCTAATGATCCATCATGTATGACATTCCTGGGAGTGTGTAAACTTACATTTTGTATTACCATATCATTTTTGTATGTTCTCTATAGTTATGTACTTGAAAATGTATCAATTGACCAGACTTGATACAAAATAGTCCAGTATTAAAATGCTTCACTGGATCAATCTGAAACTTTTCACACACACTGCTTCCATCTAGTGACCAAAATTGCGCCTAAACTGCAATATTATAATGTGGCCTTTCTCTTGCATTTCAACTTCAAAGTGTTTCCTTTCAAATGGTATCAAGAATATGCATATCCTTGCTTCAGGTCCTGAGCTACAGGCAGTTAAATTTGGGTATGTCATTTTAGGCGAAAATTGAAAAAAAGGGTCTGATCGTTAAGAGGTTAAGCTTGCATAAATTGAATGCAATTCCCTTTTCATGCGCTTTTCTCTCTATACATATTCTGACCTTGAACGTAAGCATGAGAATAGAATGCTAGTCATACACTTTTCATTTTAGGTGGAGCTCAAATAAATGAAGGTGTTTTGGAGGTGTGTCTACAGAAACACTGTATTTTGGACTTGACTTAATGCCACCATGTTTATGCGTAAGGAAACCATGAATAAGGTCGCAGGAACCTTACGGTTACAAGTGGAAAAACCATATTATGTATTCTCCATGCATTGTAATTTATAAATTGATAATAGATCGGTAAATTAGTAATCCGTTTAGAGAAGGACATTGTAAAGACACAGATGATTTTTCCTTATGATCCTTGGAGACGAATGTCAAACCAGCCAAAAGGAAGCAAACTGAAAATCATACCAACATGACATGTATTGCAGACCCTTTTCCACAGTGAAATAAGATTATTCTGTATATATAATGTATATGGACACCCCTTCAAATTAGTGGATTCGGCTATTTCAGCCACACACGTTGCTGACAGGTGTATAAAATCGTAGGAACTGGGTTCTACAGCTTGAACCCCTGCTTCTACAATTTCAACCCCTGCTGTCTCTGGCTCCACACCCACCCCGCCCTATGACGGTGCCACGTTGAAAGTCACTGAAGAGCTCAGTGACTTTCAACGTGGCACCGTCATAGGATGCCACCGTTCCAACAAGTCAGTTTGTCAAATTTCTACCCTGCTAGAGCTACCCCGGTCAACTGTAAGTGCTGTTATTGTGAAGTGGAAACGTCTAGGTGTGAAGAGGAAACGTCTAGGAGCAACAACGGCTCAGCCGGGACGTGGTAGTTCACTCTAGTGGAAAGCCTTCCCAGAAGAGTGGAGGCTGTTATAGCAGCAAAGGGGGGAACCAACTCCATATCAATGCCCATGATTTTGGAATGAAATGTTTGACAAGCAGGTGTCCACATACCTTTGGTCATGTAGTGTATATAAATAGCTGTGCCGTTATTCATAATTTTAATTGTGTGCCCTCCTAATTTGCATGGATGAAATTTGGAGACCTGAACTATAGTCTTCTGTAGGGCTGAATATGCCAAGTTGATGTATGCGCTTTAGAAAGTATTTTTTATATTTTTTATTTCACCTTTATTTAACCATGTAAGCCAGTCGAGAACAAGTTCTCATTTACAACTGCGACCTGGCCAAGATAAAGCAAAGCAGTGCGATAAAAACAACAACAACACAAAGTTACATATGGAATAAACAAAAACAAAATGTACAGTCAATAACACAATAGAAAATCTATATACAGTGTGTTTAAATGTAGTAAGTTATGGAGGTAAGGCAATAAATAGGCCATAGTGCAAAATAATTACAATTTAGTATTAACACGAGTGATAGATGTGCAGAAGATGATGTGCAAATAGAGATACTGGGGTGAAAATGAGCAAAATAAATAACAATATGGGGATGAGGAAGTTGGGTGGGCTAATTACAGATGGGCTGTGTACAGGTGCAGTGATCGGTAAGCTGCTCTGACAACTGATGCTTAAAGTTAGTGAGGGAGATAAGTGTCTCCAGCTTCAGAGATTTTTGCAGTTCGTTCCAGTCATTTGTAGCACATAACTGAAAGGAATGGCGGCCAAAGGAGGTGTTGGCTTTGGGGATGACCAGTGAGATATACCTGCTGGAGCGCATCCTACGGGTGGGTGTTGCTATGGTGACCAATGATCTAAGATAAGGCGGGGATTTGCCTAGAAGTGATTTATAGATGACCTGAAGCCAGTGGGTTTGGCGACGAATATGTAGTGAGGGCCAGCCAACGAGAGCGTACAGGTCACAATGGTGGGTAGTATATGGGGCTTTGGTGACAAAACGGATGGCACTGTGATAGACTACATCCAATTTGCTGAGTAGAGTGTTGGAAGCTATTTTGTAAATGACATCGCCGAAGTCAAGGATCTGTAGGATAGTCCGTTTTACGAGGGCATGTTTGGCAGCATGAGTGAAGGAGGCTTTGTTGTGAAATAGGAAGCCGATTCTAGATTTAACTTTGGATAGGAGATGCTTAATGTGAGTCTGGAAGGAGAGTTTACGGTCTAACCAGACACCTAGGTATTTGTAGTTGTGCAAGCAGCGTTCGATTGAAGAGCATGCATTTAGTTTTACTAGCGTTTAAGAGCAGTTGGAGGCCACGGAAGGAGTATTGTATGGCATTGAAGCTCATTTGGAGGTTTGTTCACACAGTGTCCAATGAAGGGCCAGATGTATACAAAATGGTGTCGTCTGCGTAGAGGTGGATCTGAGAGTCACCAGCAGCAAGAGCGACATCATTGATATACACAGAATAGAGTCGGCCCGGAGAATTGAACGGCTGTGGCACCCCATAGAGACTGCCAGAGGTCCAGACAACAGGCCCTCAGATTTGACACATTGAACTCCATCTGAGAAGTAGTTGGTGAACCAGGCGAAACAGTCATTTGAGAAACCAAGGCTATTTAGTCTGCCAATAAGAATGCAGTGATTGACAGAGTCAAAAGCCTTGGCCAGGTCGATGAAGACGGCTGCACAGTACTGTCTTTTATCGATTTGCAGTTATTATATCGTTTAGGACCTTGAGCGTGGCTGAAGTGCACCCATGACCAGCTCGGAAACCAGATTGCATAGCGGTGAAGGTACGGTGATTATATGCCCAAGCTTTTCTCCATTTTATTTTACAATTCGTATCATGTTAAATATTATCCACTATCAGGAGCCACCCTCAGTAATACCCACATATATGTATACAGTGCTATGAAAAAGTATTTGCCCCCTTTCTAATTTTCTCTACTTTTGCATATTTGTGATACTGAATGTTATCAGATCTTCAACCAAAACTTAATATTAGATAAAGGGAACATAAGTGAACAAATAACACAACAATTACATATTTATTTCATTTATTTAATAAACAAAGTTATGCAACACCCAATTCCCCTGTGTGAAAAAGTAATTGCCCCTTACACTCAATAACTGGTTGTGCCACCTTTAGCTGCAATGACTCCAACCAAATGCTTCCTGTAGTTGTTGATCAGTCTCTCATGTCGCTGTGGACCAAATTATGAAAGACAAGCAATGTAATTTTGAATTCTGTGAAGTGAGTGTGGAAGAGGTGAAAAAATGGTTGTCTATCAGCAATGACAAGCCACCTGGGTTTGACAACTTGGGTGGAAAATTACAGATGATAATAGCAGATGATATTGCCACTCCTATTTGTCATATGTTCAATCTTACAAGAAAGTGTGTGCACTCAGGCCTGGAGGCCTGGAAGCAAAAGTCATTCCACTACCCAAGAATAGCAAAGCCCCCTTTACTGGCTCAAATAGCCAACCAATCGGCCTGTTACTAACCCGAATTAAACTTTTGGAAAAATTGTGTTTGACCAGATACAATGCTATTTTACTGTAAACAAATTGACAACAGACTTTCAGCACGCTTATAGGGAAGGGAATTCAACATGCACGGCACTTACACAAATGACTGATGATTGGCTGAGTGAAATTGATGATTTTGATGATAAAAAAAGATTTTTGCTAGACTTTTGCTAGACTTCAGGGCTGCTTTTGACATATTGATCATAGTCTGCTGCTGGAAAAACGTACACTACTGGTCAAAAGTTTTAGAACACCTACTCATTCAAGGTTTTTCTTTATTTTTACAATTTTCCACATTGTAGAATAATAGTGAAGACATCAAAACTATGAAATAACACATATGGAATCATGCAGTAACCCAAAAAGTGTTAAACAAATCAAAATATATTTTATATTTGAGATTCTTCAAATAGCCACCATTTGCCTTGACGACAGCTTTACACACTCTTGGCATTCTCTCAACCAGCTTCATGAGGTAGTCACCTGGAATGGATTTCAATTAACAGGTGCCTTCTTAAAAGTTAATTTTTGGAATTTCTTCCTTCTTAATGCGTTTGAGCCAATCACTTGTGTTGTGACAAAGTAGGGTTGGTATACAGAAGATAGCCCTATTTGGTAAAATAACAAGTACATATTCTGCAAGAACAGCTCAAATAAGCAAAGAAAAATGACTTCACTATTATTCTACAATGTGGAAAATAGTAAAAGTAAAGAAAAACCCTTGAATGAGTATGTGTTCAAAAACTTTTGGCCGGTAGTGTGTGTTATGGCTTAACACCCCCTGCTATTTTGTGGATAAAGAGTGAATTCACTGCAACACTTAACAAAGAGCTGCAGTCAGTTTCGGAATGAGTGGCAAGAAATAAGTTAGTCCTAAATATTTCAAAAAATAAAAGCATTGTAATTGGGACAAATCATTCACTAAACCCTAAACCTCAACTAAATCTTGTAATGAATAATGTGGAAACTAAGAAAGTTGAGGCGACTAAACTTCTTGGAGTATCCCTAGATTGTAAACTGTCATAGTCAAAACATGTTTATGCAACAGTAGCTAAGATTGGGAGAAGTCTGTCCATAATAAAGCGCTGCTCTGCCTTCTTAACAACACTATCAACAAGGCAAGTCCTACAGGCCCTAGTTTTGTCGCACCTGGACTACTGTCCAGTTGTGTGGTCAGGTGCCAAAAACAGGGAGTTAGGAAAATAATCTGTAAAAGTTTGTGAGGGTTTTAGGTGCCAAGACAAATTTCTTCAGCCTCCTTAGGTTGAAGAGGCTCTGTTGCGCCTTCTTCACCACACTGTCTGTGTGGGTGGACCATTTCAGTTTGTCAGTGATGTGTACGCCAAGGAACTTGAAGCTTTCCACCTTCTCCACTGCGGTTCCGTCGATGTGGATAGGGGGGTGCACCCTCTGCTGTTTCCTGAAGTCCACGAGTGAGAGGGTGAGAGGTTATTTTCCTGGCACCACAATCCCAGAGCCATCACCTCCTCCCCTGTAGGCGGTCTCGTCATTGTTGGTAATCAAGCCAACTACTGTTGTGTCGTCTGCAAACTTGATGAATGAGTTGGAGGCGTGCTTGGCCACGCAGTCATGGGTGAACAGGGAGTACAGGAGGGGGCTGAGCACGCACCCTTGTGGGGCCCCAGTTTTGAGGATCAGTGAAGTGGAGATGCTGTTTCCTACCTTCACCACCTCGGGGCGGCCCCGTCCAGGAAGTCCAGGACCCAGTTGCACAGGGCGGGGTTCAGACCCAGGGCCTCGAGCTTAATGATGAGCTTGGAGGGTACTAAGTTGTTGAATGTTGAGCTATAGTCAATGAACAGCATTCTTACATAGGTATTCCTCTTGTCCAGATGGAATAGGGCAGCGTGCAGTGTGATGGCGATTATATCGTCTGTGGATCTATTGGGGTGGTAAGCAAATTGGAAGTGGGTCTAGGGTGACAGGTAAGGTAAAGGTGATATGATCCTTGACTAGTCTCTCAAAGCACTTCATGATGACAGAGGTGAGTGCTACGGGGCGATATTCATTCAATAAATTGGTATAAAAAAGATGCAGACTCTTGCTAAGTTAATTTTTATGTACTTGAAATGTATTAAATAATATTTTAGCTATAATAATACTAATTATAATAATACATAAGAAGGATATCAAGGAGGGTAGGAGGAGTGCATGCTGTGTGCTTGTTACAGTATTTGTCTCAAACATGTTCTGTTAGATTACAATATTTTTCTGACCGTTTGGAACAGTTTAAACAACACCACAAGTACAATAACAATTTACAAACAAATATAATCAATCCCATATAGTCTAAAAAAAGGCATTAAAGTGTTTAATACAGCCAAGATTAAAAACAGTTGCATGCATTTGTGAATGGAATTGCTTTAGCTGACATGTTGTGGTTTATTTATTGTTAAATTATTCAAGGATCCCTATGTTATTTTGTTTTGTAACTAAAATGCTTGACTGTATTTAAAGGCATGAATGACTTGTATACTGTGTAATGTGATGAACGAATTAAGGAATGATTGATTGATATATGTTGAAGTAGACTTTTAGGCCAATAACACTAAAAGAGGACCCACTGTAAGTACATGGGGGCTGCCATCTTTATGCACCTTCGCCATTACAACACAATTTACCTGGATGAGATTAAATACGTGCAGCATTGAGTGAATGTAAAGCAATTACATGAAATGGCGACTGACAAGCCTCTCTATGTTAAACAAATACCTAGCTAACGTTGGGGAAAGTGTAGTTAGCAAGCGCCTGCGAGAGGGAAGCTACCGACACAGACAAACTGTTAACAGCTAGCTAACCTCTATTATTGATAGTTCTTCTGGTAACGAATAATTGTTTCTACATAACCAGGAAAATCCATTGAACTTTATATCAGTATTTAGCAGCTACGTATTATCTATTAACAGGTTATTACTGCGTTCTTACCTAGTGGTTGGCGTCTTTCTGTAAGTATCCATACACTGCCTTATTGACTACCGGTGGAGCTAGCTGGTAAAGCAAGCTCTTGGCTAAACCCAGTCAGGAGAAGAGCGAAAACGTTTTCTCCCAGAGAAAAGCATTTAATGCAGTTATTCGCTGTTCCTTCAATTAAGTTGTGACCTCCAGTTCTGATATAACTGCTGCTATAGCAGCATCAACACCAACCTCAAGAGCAGCCATTGTTATGATTTTCGACTTCTTCACCCAGTACAGGTGCTCTTCATTGTCGTCATCAACTAAACCAGCCCCACAGATTATCAGAGGACACTGATTGGTCCGGCCATATGGTGGACGGAGGTGAGGGTCTTAAACGGTTTGAATCTGGTCGTGGCCAGACTGCATCCTTGCAGCGAAGAAATAATAACTGGTACCCTGTTTTTGGTCATAATTGTTTGACTGACTTGTAATTGTCACGTCGTGCCCAGACAGAGAAACTCATTTACTGCCCCGTCCAAAACAAATAGGCAGTCTGTTGATTGTAAAATTATGTAATATTATTCCAAGTAATTCAAACTGAAATATATAGTTACTGCTCTTAAGTGTCATATCCATTTAATTCAGTGGTTCGTCTCAATGTAAGGGATCTAATGTAATTTCTGTTAAGTTTGTGTTCTTACTTTTCCCCTTAACTTTCAGTTGCTATTGCCTTCATTGGATATTTTCAACCAGTGCCTTAAACTGTTGGTTTGCGTGATTAACACCAGTCATTTAGGCTTCAAACGCTGTGCCAGAAAGGTTTTTCTGAATGGATGTGCGTGTTTTACCTCCCTGAGCTATCCAGAGCAGCTCTTCTGGACAGCCGATCCTGGCACGAGTACCCACTTCCTCCCATTGATTGTGGAGAATAGCCTTCCTGTCAGCGTGTGGGAGATGAACCATGGAGAACAATAGCAGAGCAGGATGGGACAGGACTGGTGATCTCCTCCAGACAAACATACCCTGGCCCAAACCCTGCAACTATGACAAGCATGGCTGCGTCAGAGCCTATACATGCTCAAATATACCCACCCTTGACACAGGTTACATGCCAAACCTCAATTACCCATTCAGGGAAAACTCCTGGCCCTATGGCAAACACTCACAAACACTGCAGAAAGATTGAGCTCTCCGTTAGTTGTGCTTCCTGTGTCAAGGAACAGCAGACCCAGATTAACCCAAGGGCTCGGACCATGTTCCCAGTGTGCCTCCGCTGTGGCATTAAGTGCTTCCCGCCAAAACAAGGGTGTTCCCTAGACGCCGAACCAATCCCAGATGTACATTTTCACTAAATAGTTGCAGAAATCCTAATCTGGAGTTACAAGCAGTGTATTCATAGCACAATGCAATTTCTTAGGCAAGGTCGCAGAGGGCTTTCTTTACATTCAGCGCTATGGTAAGCCTTCTCCTAAACGGATCAATTTCTTCCCGCTGTATGGAAGCTGAGGGCTTTGAGTGGCAGGGTACAGGCCCCGCCGGTTGACCCAAACCAAAGCGGCATGTGGGAGAGGGGTCCAAGGCTTCTCAAGCCACCCCATACCCAGCCCGTCAGTGAGAGAGCATACAGGTCACAGCATGTCTGCGTGGGGGGAGTATGGAACTGAGTGTAATGAAGCTGCTTTTGTAAAGTAGTGAGCCTCAACCCAGTGGCTACCATACAAGATTAGTGAACTAAACAAAATACTTGAATGCCATCAGAAAATGTGGAAGACTGCAGACGAGTTAATTAGTCAGTTGACCAACTATGAAACCTAGGTTAAAGCATTGAATAACAAGTGTGGTATTAAAGTGAACACCGTTCAGTTTAAGGAAGCCAATCTTTATTTGTTATTTAGAGCATAAGCAGCATGTGTAGGGATGACAGTCCTCCAGTATCCTTCACACCCCAGCTTTGATCTGGCTGTTGGGTGGGAGGGGCTTGCCCAGGTGGATTCCGACAGACAGGCCAAACTCATTGGCTGAGTGCTTCTCCTGGACATCCTCTTTGAGCTGGAAGCCCCTCCCACCATCAAAGCTGTCAGAGGGTGTGAAAGTAAGCGGTACTTCTCCCAGAAGCCCTTGCAGCCGTGTGCGCCATGCCTCCAGCATGCTGTCCCGAGCCACAGCGGGGATGTGGGGTGGAGCCCAGAAGATCTGAGGAGCCAGAACCTGGAAACCACAGTAGTGCAGGATGCCGTTCTAAAGAGAGGGAATGAACTTATTCAATAACCATGCTAAAGTATATAAAACATGAATTGATTTGTCCAACTGAAGCAGTCCTCCAATCGTTAAAATTAGCACTTTCCAACCTGGAAGTCAAATGCTTATAATAAAAGCAGACATCAGTGGAGATAACATATAGAAAGCAAAAAGCACGTTGCAGTACAGCAGTCTACATGCTGGTAGTGTCAGCCAAGCCTAACATACCTGCAGTGGCCACAGGGGTGACATTCATGTCTCCATTGATACCATTGGCACTGAACATAGACTCCTGGGATCCAGTGGTGAAGGACAGCATGGCTTTCTTGTCCTGGAGGGAAACATTGATATGAATAGACCACATAATGGGAGGAACCTTGAAGGAGCATGTAAACCAACCATTTGTGGTGTTATTAAAAGGCCCATTGCAGTAAAATGTCTCCTGTGTCATTGTACAACAGCTGATGTAACAGTAAGAGCAAAATCTGAGTCATTTCTTGATCATTGCTGGTTGAAAATGTAATCTACATAGGCCCTACATGCATCCCCTACCTTGAAGATGCCCTGGCTGTACCTCTTTTCTGAGGTGTAGGCAAATCCCAGTGTGAGCACCCGGTCCATCCAGCCCTTCATGATGGCAGGAACAGTGAACCAGTACATAGGAAACTGAGAGATGAGACACTAGTCAAAAACCAGTACCTGGAATGGGTGCATTTCAGCCACCATCCAAAAAGCACTAAAGGCTCTACACTTAAAATTAGGTTAGGAAAATTGGCTTCATCAACGTAAGCCCAAGACACTTAACAGTACTGCAGGAGATCACCTGGAATATGACAAGCTCCGCTTCAGAGAGTTTGCGGTGTTCCTCAGTGATATCAGCAGAGAGTCGGCCCTCCTTCCATGCCAGCATGGTCTCCTCTCCATACTGGAAGTGCTCAGCATCCTTCACCTCCCCTGATAAATCATAACAGACTGAGACTAAGCAAGTTGAGGTAGAAAAGAAAAAGCTCTTGCCAACAGAAAATTGTGGTGACCTTAAGCATTTAATAGGCACTCAAGCACACACTTATCATTCACTACTGTAATTAAGTAACGCATGGTTCAGACTGTTACCAGTGATGTCGTCAACAGTAGCAGAGGCTTTAAACTTCATGGCATAGAGGTCAGACACCTCCACCTTACAGCCCCTGAGCAGTCAGAGAAATGTCACAGCTGCATCTTTAGCTGCAGCGTTAAATGACCCAGTACTCTGGTGGGCGACACGATCAGAACCTTTCGGCTGCAACCAGATCAGATAAGCCACATCAAAGTATTGAAGATAATGCTTTTCTTACTCAATGAAATAAACTCATTTCTTCTAGCATAAAGACAAAGTGAAAATGGCATCTAATCTGGAACACACAAAGCATTTAGGACTCTTACAAAGACTCACCCATTTTGTGTGGCATGGTCTTCTGCTTGTGATGAGCTAAGGGTCAAGGTGACTTGGAGGGAAACTAGCTGAGACTGACAGTGGGCTGAGACTGCTGCTCTTGTAATACTCTCTGGATCAAACACACCCTCTCACACAGCTGCCTGTCAATCAGCAATCTATTTCAGCCACACACGTTGCTGACAGGTGTATAAAATCGTAGGAACTGGGTTCTACAGCTTGAACCCCTGCTTCTACAATTTCAACCCCTGCTGTCTCTGGCTCCAAACCCGCCTATGACGGTGCCACGTTGAAAGTCACTGAAGAGCTCAGTGACTTTCAACGTGGCACGTCATAGGATGCCACCGTTCCAACAAGTCAGTTTGTCAAATTTCTACCCGCTAGAGCTACCCCGGTCAACTGTAAGTGCTGTTATTGTGAAGTGGAAACGTCTAGGTGTGAAGAGGAAACGTCTAGGAGCAACAACGGCTCAGCCGGGGACGTGGAAGTTCACTCTAGTGGAAAGCCTTCCCAGAAGAGTGGGGCTGTTATAGCAGCAAAGGGGGAACCAACTCATATCAATGCCCATGATTTTGGAATGAAATGTTTGACAAGCAGGTGTCCACATACCTTTGGTCATGTAGTGTATATAAATAGCTGTGCCGTTATTCATAATTTTAATTGTGTGCCCTCCTAATTTGCATGGATGAAATTTGGAGACCTGAACTATAGTCTTCTGTAGGGCTGAATATGCCAAGTTGATGTATGCGCTTTAGAAAGTATTTTTTATATTTTTTATTTCACCTTTATTTAACCATGTAAGCCAGTCGAGAACAAGTTCTCATTTACAACTGCGACCTGGCCAAGATAAAGCAAAGCAGTGCGATAAAAACAACAACAACACAAAGTTACATATGGAATAAACAAAAACAAAATGTACAGTCAATAACACAATAGAAAATCTATATACAGTGTGTTTAAATGTAGTAAGTTATGGAGGTAAGGCAATAAATAGGCCATAGTGCAAAATAATTACAATTTAGTATTAACCACGAGTGATAGATGTGCAGAAGATGATGTGCAAATAGAGATACTGGGGTGAAAATGAGCAAAATAAATAACAATATGGGGATGAGGAAGTTGGGTGGGCTAATTACAGATGGGCTGTGTACAGGTGCAGTGATCGGTAAGCTGCTCTGACAACTGATGCTTAAAGTTAGTGAGGGAGATAAGTGTCTCCAGCTTCAGAGATTTTTGCAGTTCGTTCCAGTCATTTGTAGCACATAACTGAAAGGAATGGCGGCCAAAGGAGGTGTTGGCTTTGGGGATGACCAGTGAGATATACCTGCTGGAGCGCATCCTACGGGTGGGTGTTGCTATGGTGACCAATGATCTAAGATAAGGCGGGGATTTGCCTAGAAGTGATTTATAGATGACCTGAAGCCAGTGGGTTTGGCGACGAATATGTAGTGAGGGCCAGCCAACGGAGCGTACAGGTCACAATGGTGGGTAGTATATGGGGCTTTGGTGACAAAACGGATGGCACTGTGATAGACTACATCCAATTTGCTGAGTAGAGTGTTGAAGCTATTTTTGTAAATGACATCGCCGAAGTCAAGGATCTGTAGGATAGTCCGTTTACGAGGGCATGTTTGGCAGCATGAGTGAAGGAGGCTTTGTTGTGAAATAGGAAGCCGATTCTAGATTTAACTTTGGATAGGAGATGCTTAATGTGAGTCTGGAAGGAGAGTTTACGGTCTAACCAGACACCTAGGTATTTGTAGTTGTGCAAGCAGCGTTCGATTGAAGAGCATGCATTTAGTTTTACTAGCGTTTAAGAGCAGTTGGAGGCCACGGAAGGAGTATTGTATGGCATTGAAGCTCATTTGGAGGTTTGTTCACACAGTGTCCAATGAAGGGCCAGATGTATACAAAATGGTGTCGTCTGCGTAGAGGTGGATCTGAGAGTCACCAGCAGCAAGAGCGACATCATTGATATACACAGAATAGAGTCGGCCCGAGAATTGAACGCTGTGGCACCCCCATAGAGACTGCCAGAGGTCCAGACAACAGGCCCTCAGATTTGACACATTGAACTCCATCTGAGAAGTAGTTGGTGAACCAGGCGAAGCAGTCATTTGAGAAACCAAGGCTATTTAGTCTGCCAATAAGAATGCAGTGATTGACAGAGTCAAAAGCCTTGGCCAGGTCGATGAAGACGGCTGCACAGTACTGTCTTTTATCGATTTGCAGTTATTATATCGTTTAGGACCTTGAGCGTGGCTGAAGTGCACCCATGACCAGCTCGGAAACCAGATTGCATAGCGGTGAAGGTACGGTGATTATATGCCCAAGCTTTTCTCCATTTTATTTTACAATTCGTATCATGTTAAATATTATCCACTATCAGGAGCCACCCTCAGTAATACCCACATATATGTATACAGTGCTATGAAAAAGTATTTGCCCCCTTTCTAATTTTCTCTACTTTTGCATATTTGTGATACTGAATGTTATCAGATCTTCAACCAAAACTTAATATTAGATAAAGGGAACATAAGTGAACAAATAACACAACAATTACATATTTATTTCATTTATTTAATAAACAAAGTTATGCAACACCCAATTCCCCTGTGTGAAAAAGTAATTGCCCCCTTACACTCAATAACTGGTTGTGCCACCTTTAGCTGCAATGACTCCAACCAAATGCTTCCTGTAGTTGTTGATCAGTCTCTCATGTCGCTGTGGACCAAATTATGAAAGACAAGCAATGTAATTTTGAATTCTGTGAAGTGAGTGTGGAAGAGGTGAAAAAATGGTTGTCTATCAGCAATGACAAGCCACCTGGGTTTGACAACTTGGGTGGAAAATTACAGATGATAATAGCAGATGATATTGCCACTCCTATTTGTCATATGTTCAATCTTACAAGAAAGTGTGTGCACTCAGGCCTGGAGGCCTGGAAGCAAAAGTCATTCCACTACCCAAGAATAGCAAAGCCCCCTTTACTGGCTCAAATAGCCAACCAATCGGCCTGTTACTAACCCGAATTAAACTTTTGGAAAAATTGTGTTTGACCAGATACAATGCTATTTTACTGTAAACAAATTGACAACAGACTTTCAGCACGCTTATAGGGAAGGGAATTCAACATGCACGGCACTTACACAAATGACTGATGATTGGCTGAGTGAAATTGATGATTTTGATGATAAAAAAAGATTTTTGCTAGACTTTTGCTAGACTTCAGGGCTGCTTTTGACATATTGATCATAGTCTGCTGCTGGAAAAACGTACACTACTGGTCAAAAAGTTTTAGAACACCTACTCATTCAAGGTTTTTCTTTATTTTTTACAATTTTCCCACATTGTAGAATAATAGTGAAGACATCAAAACTATGAAATAACACATATGGAATCATGCAGTAACCCAAAAAGTGTTAAACAAATCAAAATATATTTTATATTTGAGATTCTTCAAATAGCCACCATTTGCCTTGACGACAGCTTTACACACTCTTGGCATTCTCTCAACCAGCTTCATGAGGTAGTCACCTGGAATGGATTTCAATTAACAGGTGCCTTCTTAAAAGTTAATTTTTGGAATTTCTTCCTTCTTAATGCGTTTGAGCCAATCACTTGTGTTGTGACAAAGTAGGGTTGGTATACAGAAGATAGCCCTATTTGGTAAAATAACAAGTACATATTCTGCAAGAACAGCTCAAATAAGCAAAGAAAAATGACTTCACTATTATTCTACAATGTGGAAAATAGTAAAAGTAAAGAAAAACCCTTGAATGAGTATGTGTTCAAAAACTTTTGGCCGGTAGTGTGTGTTATGGCTTAACACCCCTGCTATTTTGTGGATAAAGAGTGAATTCACTGCAACACTTAACAAAGAGCTGCAGTCAGTTTCGGAATGAGTGGCAAGAAATAAGTTAGTCCTAAATATTTCAAAAAATAAAAGCATTGTAATTGGGACAAATCATTCACTAAACCCTAAACCTCAACTAAATCTTGTAATGAATAATGTGGAAACTAAGAAAGTTGAGGCGACTAAACTTCTTGGAGTATCCCTAGATTGTAAACTGTCATAGTCAAAACATGTTTATGCAACAGTAGCTAAGATTGGGAGAAGTCTGTCCATAATAAAGCGCTGCTCTGCCTTCTTAACAACACTATCAACAAGGCAAGTCCTACAGGCCCTAGTTTTGTCGCACCTGGACTACTGTCCAGTTGTGTGGTCAGGTGCCAAAAACAGGGGAGTTAGGAAAATAATCTGTAAAAGTTTGTGAGGGTTTTAGGTGCCAAGACAAATTTCTTCAGCCTCCTTAGGTTGAAGAGGCTCTGTTGCGCCTTCTTCACCACACTGTCTGTGTGGGTGGACCATTTCAGTTTGTCAGTGATGTGTACGCCAAGGAACTTGAAGCTTTCCACCTTCTCCACTGCGGTTCCGTCGATGTGGATAGGGGGGTGCACCCTCTGCTGTTTCCTGAAGTCCACGAGTGAGAGGGTGAGAGGTTATTTTCCTGGCACCACAATCCCAGAGCCATCACCTCCTCCCTGTAGGCGGTCTCGTCATTGTTGGTAATCAAGCCAACTACTGTTGTGTCGTCTGCAAACTTGATGAATGAGTTGGAGGCGTGCTTGGCCACGCAGTCATGGGTGAACAGGGAGTACAGGAGGGGGCTGAGCACGCACCCTTGTGGGGCCCCAGTTTTGAGGATCAGTGAAGTGGAGATGCTGTTTCCTACCTTCACCACCTCGGGGCGGCCCGTCAGGAAGTCCAGGACCCAGTTGCACAGGGCGGGGTTCAGACCCAGGGCCTCGAGCTTAATGATGAGCTTGGAGGGTACTAAGTTGTTGAATGTTGAGCTATAGTCAATGAACAGCATTCTTACATAGGTATTCCTCTTGTCCAGATGGAATAGGGCAGCGTGCAGTGTGATGGCGATTATATCGTCTGTGGATCTATTGGGGTGGTAAGCAAATTGAAGTGGGTCTAGGGTGACAGGTAAGGTAAAGGTGATATGATCCTTGACTAGTCTCTCAAAGCACTTCATGATGACAGAGGTGAGTGCTACGGGGCGATATTCATTCAATAAATTGGTATAAAAAAGATGCAGACTCTTGCTAAGTTAATTTTTATGTACTTGAAATGTATTAAATAATATTTTAGCTATAATAATACTAATTATAATAATACATAAGAAGGATATCAAGGAGGGTAGGAGGAGTGCATGCTGTGTGCTTGTTACAGTATTTGTCTCAAACATGTTCTGTTAGATTACAATATTTTTCTGACCGTTTGGAACAGTTTAAACAACACCACAAGTACAATAACAATTTACAAACAAATATAATCAATCCCATATAGTCTAAAAAGGCATTAAAGTGTTTAATACAGCCAAGATTAAAAACAGTTGCATGCATTTGTGAATGGAATTGCTTTAGCTGACATGTTGTGGTTTATTTATTGTTAAATTATTCAAGGATCCCTATGTTATTTTGTTTTGTAACTAAAATGCTTGACTGTATTTAAAGGCATGAATGACTTGTATACTGTGTAATGTGATGAACGAATTAAGGAATGATTGATTGATATATGTTGAAGTAGACTTTTAGGCCAATAACACTAAAAGAGGACCCACTGTAAGTACATGGGGGCTGCCATCTTTATGCACCTTCGCCATTACAACACAATTTACCTGGATGAGATTAAATACGTGCAGCATTGAGTGAATGTAAAGCAATTACATGAAATGGCGACTGACAAGCCTCTCTATGTTAAACAAATACCTAGCTAACGTTGGGGAAAGTGTAGTTAGCAAGCGCCAGTGCGAGAGGGAAGCTACCGACACAGACAAACTGTTAACAGCTAGCTAACCTCTATTATTGATAGTTCTTCTGGTAACGAATAATTGTTTCTACATAACCAGGAAAATCCATTGAACTTTATATCAGTATTTAGCAGCTACGTATTATCTATTAACAGGTTATTACTGCGTTCTTACCTAGTGGTTGGCGTCTTTCTGTAAGTATCCATACACTGCCTTATTGACTACCGGTGGAGCTAGCTGGTAAAGCAAGCTCTTGGCTAAACCCAGTCAGGAGAAGAGCGAAAAACGTTTTCTCCCAGAGAAAAGCATTTAATGCAGTTATTCGCTGTTCCTTCAATTAAGTTGTGACCTCCAGTTCTGATATAACTGCTGCTATAGCAGCATCAACACCAACCTCAAGAGCAGCCATTGTTATGATTTTCGACTTCTTCACCCAGTACAGGTGCTCTTCATTGTCGTCATCAACTAAACCAGCCCCACAGATTATCAGAGGACACTGATTGGTCCGGCCATATGGTGGACGGAGGTGAGGGTCTTAAACGGTTTGAATCTGGTCGTGGCCAGACTGCATCCTTGCAGCGAAGAAATAATAACTGGTACCCTGTTTTTGGTCATAATTGTTTGACTGACTTGTAATTGTCACGTCGTGCCCAGACAGAGAAACTCATTTACTGCCCCGTCAAAACAAATAGGCAGTCTGTTGATTGTAAAAATTATGTAATATTATTCCAAGTAATTCAAACTGGAAATATATAGTTACTGCTCTTAAGTGTCATATCCATTTAATTCAGTGGTTCGTCTCAATGTAAGGGATCTAATGTAATTTCTGTTAAGTTTGTGTTCTTACTTTTCCCCTTAACTTTCAGTTGCTATTGCCTTCTATTGGATATTTTCAACCAGTGCCTTAAACTGTTGGTTTGCGTGATTAACACCAGTCATTTAGGCTTCAAACGCTGTGCCAGAAAGGTTTTTCTGAATGGATGTGCGTGTTTTACCTCCCTGAGCTATCCAGAGCAGCTCTTCTGGACAGCCGATCCTGGCACGAGTACCCACTTCCTCCCATTGATTGTGGAGAATAGCCTTCCTGTCAGCGTGTGGGAGATGAACCATGGAGAACAATAGCAGAGCAGGATGGGACAGGACTGGTGATCTCCCTCCAGACAAACATACCCTGGCCCAAACCCTGCAACTATGACAAGCATGGCTGCGTCAGAGCCTATACATGCTCAAATATACCCACCCTTGACACAGGTTACATGCCAAACCTCAATTACCCATTCAGGGAAAACTCCTGGCCCTATGGCAAACACTCACAAACACTGCAGAAAGATTGAGCTCTCCGTTAGTTGTGCTTCCTGTGTCAAGGAACAGCAGACCCAGATTAACCCAAGGGCTCGGACCATGTTCCCAGTGTGCCTCCGCTGTGGCATTAAGTGCTTCCCGCCAAAACAAGGGTGTTCCCTAGACGCCGAACCAATCCCAGATGTACATTTTCACTAAATAGTTGCAGAAATCCTAATCTGGAGTTACAAGCAGTGTATTCATAGCACAATGCAATTTCTTAGGCAAGGTCGCAGAGGGCATTCTTTACATTCAGCGCTATGGTAAGCCTTCTCCTAAACGGATCAATTTCTTCCCCGCTGTATGGAAGCTGAGGGCTTTGAGTGGCAGGGTACAGGCCCCGCCGGTTGACCCAAACCAAAGCGGCATGTGGGAGAGGGGTCCAAGGCTTCTCAAGCCACCCCATACCCAGCCCGTCAGTAGAGAGCATACAGGTCACAGCATGTCTGCGTGGGGGAGTATGGAACTG
This sequence comes from Coregonus clupeaformis, assembly GCF_020615455.1. Classification (NCBI taxonomy): domain Eukaryota; kingdom Metazoa; phylum Chordata; class Actinopteri; order Salmoniformes; family Salmonidae; genus Coregonus; species Coregonus clupeaformis. The sequence continues at coordinate 31,245,316 of NC_059214.1, forward strand.
AGTGTAATGAAGCTGCTTTTGTAAAGTAGTGAGCCTCAACCCAGTGGCTACCATACAAGATTAGTGAACTAAACAAAATACTTGAATGCCATCAGAAAATGTGGAAGACTGCAGACGAGTTAATTAGTCAGTTGACCAACTATGAAACCTAGGTTAAAGCATTGAATAACAAGTGTGGTATTAAAGTGAACACCGTTCAGTTTAAGGAAGCCAATCTTTATTTGTTATTTAGAGCATAAGCAGCATGTGTAGGATGACAGTCCTCCAGTATCCTTCACACCCCAGCTTTGATCTGGCTGTTGGGTGGGAGGGGCTTGCCCAGGTGGATTCCGACAGACAGGCCAAACTCATTGGCTGAGTGCTTCTCCTGGACATCCTCTTTGAGCTGGAAGCCCCTCCCACCATCAAAGCTGTCAGAGGGTGTGAAAGTAAGCGGTACTTCTCCCAGAAGCCCTTGCAGCCGTGTGCGCCATGCCTCCAGCATGCTGTCCCGAGCCACAGCGGGGATGTGGGGGTGGAGCCCAGAAGATCTGAGGAGCCAGAACCTGGAAACCACAGTAGTGCAGGATGCCGTTCTAAAGAGAGGGAATGAACTTATTCAATAACCATGCTAAAGTATATAAAACATGAATTGATTTGTCCAACTGAAGCAGTCCTCCAATCGTTAAAATTAGCACTTTCCAACCTGGAAGTCAAATGCTTATAATAAAAGCAGACATCCAGTGGAGATAACATATAGAAAGCAAAAGCACGTTGCAGTACAGCAGTCTACATGCTGGTAGTGTCAGCCAAGCCTAACATACCTGCAGTGGCCACAGGGTGACATTCATGTCTCCATTGATACCATTGGCACTGAACATAGACTCCTGGGATCCAGTGGTGAAGGACAGCATGGCTTTCTTGTCCTGGAGGGAAACATTGATATGAATAGACCACATAATGGGAGGAACCTTGAAGGAGCATGTAAACCAACCATTTGTGGTGTTATTAAAAGGCCCATTGCAGTAAATGTCTCCTGTGTCATTGTACAACAGCTGATGTAACAGTAAGAGCAAAATCTGAGTCATTTCTTGATCATTGCTGGTTGAAAATGTAATCTACATAGGCCCTACATGCATCCCCTACCTTGAAGATGCCCTGGCTGTACCTCTTTTCTGAGGTGTAGGCAAATCCCAGTGTGAGCACCCGGTCCATCCAGCCCTTCATGATGGCAGGAACAGTGAACCAGTACATAGGAAACTGAGAGATGAGACACTAGTCAAAAACCAGTACCTGGAATGGGTGCATTTCAGCCACCATCCAAAAAGCACTAAAGGCTCTACACTTAAAATTAGGTTAGGAAAATTGGCTTCATCAACGTAAGCCCAAGACACTTAACAGTACTGCAGGAGATCACCTGGAATATGACAAGCTCCGCTTCAGAGAGTTTGCGGTGTTCCTCAGTGATATCAGCAGAGAGTCGGCCCTCCTTCCATGCCAGCATGGTCTCCTCTCCATACTGGAAGTGCTCAGCATCCTTCACCTCCCCTGATAAATCATAACAGACTGAGACTAAGCAAGTTGAGGTAGAAAAGAAAAAGCTCTTGCCAACAGAAAATTGTGGTGACCTTAAGCATTTAATAGGCACTCAAGCTTACACACTTATCATTCACTACTGTAATTAAGTAACGCATGGTTCAGACTGTTACCAGTGATGTCGTCAACAGTAGCAGAGGCTTTAAACTTCATGGCATAGAGGTCAGACACCTCCACCTTACAGCCCTGAGCAGTCAGAGCTGTCACAGCTGCATCTTTAGCTGCAGCGTTAAATGACCCAGTACTCTGGTGGGCGTACACGATCAGAACCTTCTCGGCTGCAACCAGATCAGATAAGCCACATCAAAGTATTGAAGATAATGCTTTTCTTACTCAATGAAATAAACTCATTTCTTCTAGCATAAAGACAAAGTGAAAATGGCATCTAATCTGGAACACACAAAGCATTTAGGACTCTTACAAATGACTCACCCATTTTGTGTGGCATGGTCTTCTGCTTGTGATGAGCTAAGGGTCAAGGTGACTTGGAGGGAAACTAGCTGAGACTGACAGGGCTGAGACTGCTGCTCTTGTAATACTCTCTGGATCAAACACACCCTCTCACACAGCTGCCTGTCAATCAGCAATCACGCTAATCGTCTGTCAGTCAATCAATCAAGAAGTCTGTCATATCTCTTTCTCCCCAGGAGAATCTCAATTGATTTTGTTCGACTCCTCAGGTCCTCGTGGACTCCCAAACTATATGTGTTGAGTGTTGAAAAGAAATTGAGCTGATTATAGATCAGTGTGTTTACATGTGTTGTGGGTGTGTTCGCTATAGGTGCAGATAGGGTTGCAAAGGGAGGGTATATTTCTGGTAATGTACAAAGTTGAAGTTTGGTAACTTTCAAGGATTTTATGTAATTTATAACATGACATCTAGTGGCATTTTTCCACCCAGATTATCACAGGTGTCTGTAATTATCTCTGGCCCTTTGTGTTGCCTTATCACATGTAAAATATATAAAATAATACAATACGATGATTTTAGAATAGAAAATATAATGACAAAGCTGTAAAAGATTATCCTAAATATAACCTAGCAATTTAGTGAATACCACTGGTGTTTAATATGAGGGTTTAAGCCAGGGGCGGAATGGCCCTATTCCTGGTTGGCCAGTCTGATTGGACCTGTGTTTGCCAGTCTGATCGGACCTGTATATAGCCTTGGTCCATGGCGTTAGAACACTGCATGCGAACATACCAACTGAGAAGCAAAAACACAATCTGAGACGTTCACAGACCGGGCGCCCTCAGCGCTCACTGTCTTTTTTATTTATTTTTATTTATTTCACCTTTATTTAACCAGGTAAGCCAGTTGAGAACAAGTTCTCATTTACAACTGCGACCTGGCCAAGATAAAGCAAGCAGTGTGATTAAAAACAACACAGAGTTACATATGGGGTAAAAAAACATAAAGTCAAAAATACAACAGAAAATATATATACAGTGTGTGCAAATGTAGCAAGTTATGGAGGTAAGGCAATAAAATAGGCTATAGTGCAAAATAATTACAATTAGTATTAACACTGGAATGATAGATGTGCAAGAGATGATGTGCAAATAGAGATACTGGGGTACAAATGAGCAAAATAAATAACAATATAGGGATGAGGTAGTTGGGCGGGCTAATTTCAGATGGGCTGTGTACAGGTGCAGTGATCGATAAGGTGCTCTGACAACTGATGCTTAAAGTTAGTGAGGGAGATAAGTGTCTCCAGCTTCAGATATTTTTGCAATTTGTTCCAGTCATTGGCAGCAGAGAACTGGAAGGAATTGCGGCCAAAGGAGGTGTTGGCTTTGGGGATGACCAGTGAGATATACCCGCTGGAGCGCAGACTACGGGTGGGTGTTGCTATGGTGACCAATGAGCTAAGATAAGGCGGGGATTTGCCTAGCAGTGATTTATAGATGGCCTGGAGCCAGTGGGTTTGGCGACGAATATGTAGTGAGGACCAGCCAACAAGAGCGTACAGGTCACAGTGGTGGGTATTATATGGGGCTTTGGAGACAAAACGGATGGCACTGTGATAGACAACATCCAATTTGCTGAGTAGAGTGTTGGAGGCTATTTTGTAAATGACATCGCCGAAGTCAAGGATCGGTAGGATAGTCAGTTTTACGAGGGCATGTTTGGCAGCATGAGTGAAGGAGGCTTTGTTGCGAAATAGGAAACCAATTCTAGATTTAACTTTGGATTGGAGATTCTTAATGTGAGTCTGGAAGGAGAGTTTACAGTCTAACCAGACACCTAGATATTTGTAGTTGTCCACATACTTCTAGGTCAGACCCGTCGAGAGTAGTGATTCTAGTCGGGTGGGCGGGTGCAAGCAGCGTTCGGTTGAAGAGCATGCATTTAGTTTTACTGGTGTTTAAGAGCAGTTGGAGGCTACTGAAGGAGTGTTGTATGGAATTGAAGCTCGTTTGGAGGTTTGTTAACACAGTGTCCAATGAAGGGCCAGATGTATACAAAATGGTGTCGTCTGCGTAGAGGTGGATCTGAGAGTCACCAGCAGCAAGAGCGACGTCATTGATATACACAGAGAAAAGAGTCGGCCCAAGAATTGAACCCTGTGGCACCCCCATAGAGACTGCCATAGGTCCAGACAACAGGCCCTCCGATTTGACACATTGAACTCTATCTGAGAAGTAGTTGGTGAACCAGGCGAGGCAGTCATTTGAGAAACCAAGGCTATTTAGTCTGCCAATAAGAATGCGGTGGTTGACAGAGTCGAAAGCCTTGGCCAGGTCGATGAAGACGGCTGCACAGTACTGTCTATTATCAATCGCGGTTATAATATCGTTTAGGACCTTGAGCGTGGCTGAAGTGCACCCATGACCAGCTCGGAAACCGGATTGCATAGCGGAGAAGGTACGGTGGTATTCGAAATGGTCGGTGATCTGTTTGTTAACTTGGCTTTCAAATACTTTCGAAAGGCAGGGCAGGATGGATATAGGTCTGTAGCAGTTTGGATCTAGAGTGTCACCCCCTTTAAAGAGGGGGATGACCGCGGCAGCTTTCCAATCTCTGGGGATCTCAGACGTTATGAAAGAGAGGTTGAACAGACTAGTAATAGGCGTTGCGACAATTTCGGCGGCTAGTTTTAGAAAGAAAGGGTCCAGATTGTCTAGCCCAGCTGATTTGTAGGGGTCCAGATTTTGCAGCTCTTTCAGAACATCAGCTGTCTGAATTTGTGTGAAGGAGAAGCGGGGGGGGGCATGGGCAAGTTGCAGCGGAGGGTGCAGAGTTGGTGGCCGGGGTAGTGGTAGCCAGATGGAAAGCATGGCCAGCCGTAGCAAAATGCTTAGCCTTTGCTTTCCTGACTGCTTGTGTATATTGGTTCCTAACTTCCCTAAAAAGTTGCATATCGCGGGGGCTATTTGATGCTAATGCAGTACGCCACAGGATGTTTTTGTGCTGGTCAAGGGCAGTCAAGTCTGAGGAGAACCAGGGGCTATATCGGTTCTTAGTTCTGTATTTTTTGAATGGGGCATGTTTATTTAAGATTGTGAGGAAATTACTTTTAAGGAACAACCAGGCATCCTCTACTGACGGAATGAGATCGATATCCATCCAGGATACCTGGGCCAGGTCAATTAGGAAGGCCTGCTCGCTAAAGTGTTTTAGGGAGCGTTTGACAGTGATGAGGGGTGGTCGTTTGACCGCGGACCCGTTACGGACGCAGGCAATAAGGCAGTGATCGCTGAGATCCTGGTTGAAGACAGCTGAGGTGTATTTAGAGGGTATGTTAGTCAGGATGATATCTATGAGGGTACCCATGTTTACGGATTTAGGGTTGTACCTGGTAGGTTCGTTGATAATTTGCGTGAGATTGAGGGCATCTAGTTTGGATTGTAGGATGGCCGGGGTATTAAGCATATCCCAATTTAGGTCAACAAGCAGTACGAACTCTGAGGATAAATGGGGGGCAATCAATTCACATATGGTGTCCAGGGCACAGCTGGGGGCTGAGGGGGGTCTGTAGCAAGCGGCAACAGTGAGAGACTTATTTTCTTAGAAGTAGAAGCTCAAACTGTTTGGGCACAGACCTGGATAGTATGATAGAGCTCTGCAGGCTATCTCTACAGTAGATTGCAACTCCACCCCCTTTGGCAGTTCTATCTAGACAGAAAATGTTATAGTTGGGGATGGAAATTTCAGAATTTTTGGTGGCCTTCCTGAGCCAGGATTCAGACACTGCTAGAACATCAGGGTTGGCGGAGTGTGCTAACGCAGTGAATAACTCAAACTTAGGAAGTAGACTTCTGATATTTACGTGCAAGAAACCAAGACTTTTGCGATTACAGAAGTCAGCAAAATGATAGCGCCTGGGGAGTAGGAGTGATACTGAGGGCTGCAGGGCCTGGGTTAGCCTCTACATCACCAGAGGAACAGAGGAGGACTAGAATAAGGATATGGCTAAAGGCTTTAAGAACTGGTCTTCTAGTGCGTTGGGTACATAGAATAAAGGGGGCAGATTTCCGGGTGTTGTAGAAAAGATTCAGGGCATTATGTACAGACAAGGATATGGAAGGATATGAGTAAAGTGGAGGTAAACCTAAGCGTTGGGTAACAATGAAAGAGATAGCATCACTGGAGGCACCAATTGAGTCGGTCTCCGCGTGTATGGGGGGTGGGACAAAGGAGCTATCTAAGGCAGGTTTAGCTGGGCTGGGGGATCTGCAGTGAAATAGTACAATTAGAAATAACCGAAACAACAATAAGCTAACCATGTTTGGGCTGAGGCTAAACATAAACAGGATGTAGTACCGTAAAAAGGAACAGTCCAGCAGACATCAGCTGTATAGCTGAGTTATCATAAGGTCCGGTGAACAGCAATAGGATAGTTCGGAGGCTGCTAAAGCACTAGCGAGTAAGAGGCCCCGGCTAGCGTGTGCTAGCGGGCCGGGGCTAGCAGATGGAATCTTCGTGATCGACGTCGTAACCACATCAGACGATTTCGTCGGCAGACCAGTCGTGTAGGATCGACGGGGCTCCGTGTCAACACTAGGTGGTCCCGTCCGGTTGACAGAGAGGTAGATAGCCGGGAGATGGGCCTAGCTCAGGATGATTAGCCAGACCACAGCGTCCATTTTGTTGCAGCTAGCTGGTAGCGATGAATCCGGAGTTAAAGGTCCAGTGATTCAGTGATTCCGGCAGAAAAACGGATATGTTCTGGGTCGATAACGCGCTGTGCAGACTGGCCGAATAATAGTCCAGACTAGAGCTGGCTGGTGAGTGGTGCAGGCCACGGACAATGGTGAAAAACCGCTAACGGTAGCTGATAGCAAGTAGCTAGTTAGCTGGCTACTCCCGTCCGGTAAACCTAGAGGTAGATATGAGCCTGGATCTAGGCTAGCTCGAGGCTAACTGGTGCTTGCATCGGGGGCAGTGGTGATTAGCCAGACAGCAACATCCATTTGGTTGCGGCTAGCTAGTTGCGATCCGGTGATTAATGTCCAGTGATTAAGTTAATCCCGCAGAAAAAAAAATAATAAAAAATGTTCCAATGTTCTGGGTGAAATACCGCTAACTGTGGCTAATAGCAAGTAGCTAGTTAGCTGGCTAGCTAGTTTCAACTGGAGATTCTAGATAAAAGGTAAGTCAATAATAGAATCCGTTCCACATTGAGTGAGGCGGGTTGCAGGAAAGTATATTTTGTAGAAGGATGAAAAGTCTGATAGGGAAATATGTACGAAAAATACAAAAAAACAGGGTATTTACAGGCTATTTACAGACACACGACAAAAACAGAACTGCACTACTACGCCATCTTGGATTCAGCTGGATGCTTCTAAAAAATACAGGAAAAAGACCAAACAAAACAATGATGCATAAAGATGGAGGAATTCAGATATGACGTCTTTGTTTGAGCACTATCCAAATACTTTTAAAAATACACAAATTGCTACCGTCTTTGAGCTAAAATTGGGATCATCTGCACTGAGTGTACAAAATATTAGGAACACCTGCTCTTTCTATGACAGACTGACCAGGTGAATCCAGGTGAAAGCTATGACTCCTTACTGATGTCACCTGTTAAAGACACTTCAATCAGTGTACATGAAGGGGAGGAGACCGATTTAAAGAAGGATTTTTTTTTCTTCTAAGAATATAATATATAAATAATAATATGCCATTTAGCAGACGCTTTTATCCAAAGCGACTTACAGTCATGCGTGCATACATTTTTTTGTGTATGGGTGGTCCCGGGGATCGAACCCACTACCTTGGCGTTACAAGCGCCGTGCTCTACCAGCTGAGCTACAGAGGACCACAGAGGACCACAATTGTCTTGTCGTATATGATGAATGGTGGCAATTATTGCTGTCAACAAAAAGTCCGCTATGCTGCATCGTGTTAGAGGCTTTTATTAAAATCACGAGTTTACAGCATAGATACAGACTCGCGATGTCCGGAGAACGGCTCCCCAGATTGATATGGCCGTTCTGCCGTCTCATCGTTTACCCCCTATTTATAAACAATGCAAAAAGAGGAGTGACTCCCCTCTTCTGGCCAATCACCAGTCTCCCCTGGGGCATCACCCTCCCAACGCTACATTTGAACTAAGATCATAAAACAACATTCTTTGTTCCTCCAAAACATTTAACAAAGGCATAATCTTCAGATACGATATTCCCCCTTTCGAGACGAAATAAACGTCTCGAAAACAAACAGAATAAGATTATGACTATTAACCATTTATCTTATTGAGTATCTTTAACATTAAACCAAACACATTCTCCTCTAGAGTGTAAATACCTTTCTATGAAATACCTGTTTATGAAGTGTGAATACATTACTATGACATATGACCAACTGTTTATGAAGTATGAATACATTACTATGACATATGAAGAAATCTCTATGGAGTGTAAGAGCGAAAAACTGTCTGGCAGCCATCCATCCATATCAATCAAGACAGTAAAATTCTCCCACGGTCCCTCTGCCCCAGGCAACCACCGTCGGTACTCCAGATAACCTCATTAACCATGTAAATGCATTTGAAACTATGATGTAATTAAATACACATGTAAGCCCTGCAAACAAAATCCTATCCATAAACATTCATTGTACGGCTGGTCAACCCATAGGACCGGACAATGAAACTCTCCCTTCCTAGCCTCTCTGTCCCTAAACATTCACGAAATAAACAAAAACATCTAAGATCCTCCCATGTATCCAATTACATCAAACATCATTCTACAAAAATTAATCCCTGAGACTATTACACAATTATGTATTACACATGTCCATATTTCATTGCCGACACTGGAATGTAGTCCACTACACTTCATCTCCCCGTAGTCTTGACTTGGATGAATGGATTGTTGATGATGAAATCAGCCACACCCTCCTTGTTTCATCTCCTCCAGTCATATTGTCCCTTCATATTGTCTTTGTTTGAGTATTTCAATCTCCACATGTTCTCCCAAATGCCTCTGGAATGACAAGAAAATAAACGACCAAACAGTATCTTTTGCAAAACAACATTTTCAAATTAAACCTCAACATCAATTTAAGAATATAAAAATGACCTATAAATGATGTATGAATCACATTAACCTATCCCCCCCTTGATTCATAAATCATACCAACATCACCCTACTATTGAAAAAAAAAAAAAAAAAATTGAAAAATAATCAACCCATAAAAAATGATATTTATCCATCAGTAGTCCATCCATCTTTATCCAGATCAGGAACAGTCAACACCGGCATCTGAGTGTTGTCTCCAGGAATCACTCTCCAACCTATCTCAATATCATAACTTTCTCAACGATCAGTAACAAATTACAAACATCACAGTGTTATCAAAGCTGAAACTAAAATCTGACCCATCACTGCCCCTACTGGCCTAATTAATCTTGTAACCAAATCTTCTCAGATCTCCCAAACACATCTCTTATAATGTATCTATAACCCCAGTGATATTATCTGACCTATCTGGACTCAAAGTATAACTAATATTTATCCATATGATCTTCCCAAATGTTACACCATACCATGGAAGAAGTCCCCCCTTCTCCCTTAGACTTATTCTCCAATGGTAGGCTTGAAGACTATGACATGTAGCCATGTCATCCTTTTAACCCTAGATTCAGATTTCTGTGTTCGTACCACTCCTCTTTTAATGGTAAAAACCTCATATGGAAGCTTAAACATTGACCTGTAACAACATCCTATCCCCCATAGGGTAAGAATATACTCTATCATCACAAACCCACCAAATATCTCTCAAATTCCCATAGTTACATTGTCAGTCAAAAGCTAATCTTTTAACCATCAAAGTCCTGCTCTTCTTACTACCTGGTATATAAAAAATAACCTATTATTTGTCATTACTACCCTTAAAGTCATACTTATCCAAAGTTATACTATACTCATCACCCTCTGATATTCCCATAAACATACCCCTTACCTCATATGTTTTATTAGAACAACAACAACTTTTATCCTCACTGTTTCACCTGAATACTTCAGGGTTCCGTTGTTACCTGATCTTACTTTCCATCTAACACTTCCCATAGGGTAATCCCTTTACCCCAGAACACTTAAACCCTACTGTTCTGACAACTACATTATTTTATCTGTCAATGACTGTTGCCGACACCACAGTTATGACAAAGCATAACACTTACCCACACCTGATAGAGGCTGCGCAACCGTCCAACACGTCTTGGGCTGGCATCCCCAACAGACATCAACCCTCAAGATTCCTCACTGATTCTTACAGAATGAGTTAATCTATCTCTAACTTTCACAACAGAGGAACGAGCAGCACTGATCAGATGCCCCCCCCCTCCGTCATCAAAATCAAAAGACCTCATCCTGCAGCTTCCATGATGAATCTCTCTTCTCCATTTCAGATTAATCTATATTGTTTCTATCTGCCCTCCTATTTTCCATAACCTATTCGTAGTAACCTAAACCCCTGAGTCTCTCTTGCTGCCTCCTTTAATTTCAGAAAAGTTGTTGTCATCCTTCCTACATTTGCTATTACTATCGTATCATTAATCCCTTCCCAAAGTTACCATTAACGTTGTTGATTTAGTTGATGAATTAAAACCCTTAATTCTCTGTAGTGGGAAACTACCAACATCCTATTCGATTATTCCCTGTTGGAGTGACTACTGTAATAAACTTATCCTTAACTCCCTCTATGACTGTGGAAAGTTTTACAGACTTCAAATCTTCCATTATAAGCGTCACCTTACAAATTACATAGCCCTTTAACCAATAATTCTTAACCAAAACAAATTTTAATGCTTGCACTAGATAAGTACACATATATATTCTCCCTGATCTTTATCTGTAACCTTACGCAAAATAATCCCTTGTTTGAGTAGGTGCAACAGCTTCTACTTCTGATCCTGCTAACAATACTTATCCTCCCTAATTATCTCTCTCTCTCTGTGAAAGAAACGTCATCATCCTAAATGACATATTATTATTATTATTATCCTAACTCTAATAACAGTATTTTCCCCCTATAATTGGTGCTGGACCCCTATAATCAACCTAGTTTTCCCAAAGCTCTGAACTCTTTACTTGTACTTCCATCCATCACCACTAGTGTCACGTTTTCCCCAAATCTCAGTCCTATCTCTAAATCCCTGACTTTCAAACTTTTGATTACACAAAATACACCTATAATGACCTTGATCTCCCTGCTGGAAACTGTAAATATAGATACTCAATCACCCTCAAATCATTCAGCAACACATACTTTCTCAATGCATCTGCTCCTAACCGATTTAAACTCCTACCATATCTTCCCACTAAACTTTAAAATGTCCTTCCTCACTGTTCTCTCTCTGTCTTACTACTAACTTTGAAACTTAGCCTACTGTCTCAGAGTTCTTCCAACCCTAATCTACTCCTAACTTATTTTAATCTAATCTTTTCTCTCATAACATTTAAAACCTTTTCCCCTGATTTTCACAAAATCCCCTACCACCAAATTTTTGGAATATGTGATTGGGAAAGTTCCCCACCTGCTTCTGACTCATTACACACAGACTTGGCAAAACCGACTAAACACCTTTAGCCTAACCTCAAATCTCTTTGTGTCAGGATGTAACCCAGAATAACAGTCACCCTATTAAGTTTATTTTCCCAGACAGATTGTCTAATAGGCAATCTAATACATTATCATCCTTCCTATGATATTATCTTTTAAGCAAATGATTCCCAAAAAACCCTACTTCTTAAAATATTCTACCAGACAGTCAGTCGTCTAGTGTACATCTTATTGTACGCTTCAATTTACACCATGCATCTCTTTCCCAACAATGCCATAGGTATATTGTCCTAATATTAGTATGTCTCTTTTACTTCCTCTTTGACTTTTATAGCAGAGCTCAATTGATTCCCTAAGAGTAATTAAACTGTTTTACTACATCAAATCCTATCCTACCCTAATTAATTTTACATAGTGAGATGTTTAACCTCTTTAGGCCTAAACCCAAATAAGTTTTTCCCCTATTCACTATCACTTCTAATGGTCGGTTGTTTTTACTTCAATTGTTGGCTATTTTCTCTTCTTCTCTAATCGATGCTCTCAGCTGATACCCCCTTCCGGATATTCTAGACACTCTAGAATATTTAGTGTTCACCTGAAGCACAGGTGATCTTCACTTGCTCCTTGATCTTCCTCTGTTTCTTCTTCTCCAATTCTGTGTCTGTCCAGAAACTGACAGTGGATATGGATAACCTGGTACCCCCCTTGGCTGGTACAATTGCACTTGACATTGTCCAGTTGAAGCTGTAACAGTGATTGTTGATTTGGTTCACTCTGATTCTTCATAACCAACACTTCTTTTCTTCTTCTCCACCACCAGTTATAAGTTGTATTTGATTGAGTTTTCTTCGTCCGGTTCTTCTCGTTGTGGACCTATCAGTATTCTTCCAAAGGTTCTCTTCTAAGTTCTGTTCTTGAAATATCATCTTCTTACCAGTGGCCTTTCCTTTGGCCTCACTGTATTATTCTTCTCCTTCAATTCTTGAGGTCTTCATCCAGTCGTGTTACTTCTTCCACTTCTCCATTTCTTCTTTGCTCTTGTACCTTCAACTTTCATCAGAGATCAAATCTCTAGTATCCATTTCTTCTTTCCTCTCTTGCCACTTCCCTCTGATCACAGAGTCACCTCCACCCATGACCTCTCATCAATCACTCATCTTCATCATCCTCTTCTCCTTCACGTTCCAGACCTCTCATTTTCTTCCTTCTGGAGTTTTGAATTCATCTTCATCAGCCGTTTCTGCTCGTATTCGTCTTCATCTCTGATGCCATAATCACCATGCTAGATGATCACTGAAAGCTTCCTTCTCGTAAGGTGGGTGTCTTTGTGCTGAATCCGTATGTGAGAAAGGTGTACTAACATCTGCCATTAGTCTCTCCTAACACTACCTTAGTTAAATAATTACTATTTTAGTCAATTTTCCCCTATATCAACCCTTTATATTCCTTTATTGTGACCTATGTTATTTTAGACTGTATAGCCTATGGCTATGACTTCCCCCCTTAAATTCTTAATATAACCTAAACAAATCCATTAACAATCCTGAATAATTAACCCCAATTCCTATTCCTATGTCACCAATATCAATTAGGGTTAGCTATCTTACCACAACCCATCAACTGCAAGTAAATTAGTCAACTTCAAAGCAATCCCAAAAACAAAGCCTCTAACCCTTCAATACTCCAATTCCCATAACCCCTTGCTCTATTAGCTCTTGCACTATAAGCACCTAATTATCTTAAATTTAAAGAATAATGTCAGTCCTTGATTCCCAACCCAACTGTAATTAAACCCCAGTGATACACAGAGCATCCAAAATGCAATTTTTAATGAAATAGTATTTGCCAAGTCTATGTAAAATCGTCATAACATCACATATCTTGTAACAGTAACCTTTTTTATGACTTGATCCTCTGCCGCGTCACGTGATCACTTCCTGTATCTCCTCGCTCCCCCTCTCTCCTGTCTCTCATGACAAGGGACAAAGACACAAGAACAGCTTTTAGTAGTTCATGCCATCACTGAGTATTTCCAACCATTCAATATTCATTCGTTCTACATTATTCACTCTAAGACTAAACTCAGAACTAAATAGATCGCTCAAAAACATTATTTTAATCCGTTATTTAATTATTTAATTCAATCCATTATAATCCATTATCATATATTTAATTTATAAATTCAATAGGTCCCAAAACAAGTTTCATCTTAACCCACCACCGTTTAAACTTATAAGATTCGTGTTAAAGTCTCTTTATGCGTATTTGTTCCGTCGTCTGTGTTCCTCTGTCTCCCCCTGCAGTTTAATCAATGTGTTGTTTTGCAGAATCCCACGCATGCGCAAATATCATTTTAACCTCATGCTTGAGTTTTAGCATCCCCTCGTGGTGTCGTTTAGTGCCGTAAAACAAAACGTTCCCTAATCTCGTGCCATAAACTCCCCTTTCTGTAGTGTAGTGTCGCAAAATTAAACGCATGCGCACATCCATTCAAAAACCCGTTTTCACCTCCACTAAATGGATAACAGTCCAGCTGTACCTTTCGTTCCCCTCCTAGTCAACCAACATTTAACAGCGCTCACAAAACATACAACCTGACTTACAGACAGTGACAAGTTTAAGAGACTTTAATCCATCGCAATGGAATCTCTAAGGATATCCGTTAGCATGTAGCACGCAACACAATTAGCATGTAGCATTTAGCTTAGCCCAAGGTACACTGCGACACAAAACACAGTTAGCATTTAGCCTTAAGCATTAACATTAGCATTTAGCCACGATGTACCACGTGGCCTGAAACAATCAAGCATTAGCTTCAGCCTCCAGCCAACTGCGGCCTACTAGCTATACAAATGAACACCCCGCACCGTGGCCAAATCATTGTCTATCAGTAATATCTCCTTCTAACTTTGTGTTGCCGTAAGTTCTGGATAATCATAGAGAGGTTACCCCAAGCATTATAGTTCGTCAACCATACGATGAGTATATAACATGCATATAATTCGTCCAGCTTAATAATTCCCAGAATTAACCATACACCACATAACGCGTTGCAAGGATTTTATGGCCCATTCCTAAAGAATCGCCTCGATTCGAGGGCTTTTCCAGATCCCCCGGTGCCCTAAAAATGCATACGTATTCCAACATTTATTCTCTACTAATCCATTGTCACCCGTTACCAATGAATTATACACGTTCAATACTTAAATCCTACCGTTTAATGCTCTACATTCCAATTAACTGCCGTTTTTGATGGAATAAATTTTAGCAGACTCCAGTCGACCAGCAATAACGCCACCTGAGGCCAGGTTATAATGGAACATCTCCTCAATGTACACAAGTCATATCCAATCTAACAAACTCCGAAGCGGCAAGAACACTCACCCTTTCCATGCCTCAGAGAGAGTTAGCTCGGCGATTGACTGAAACACAGAAGAGACGCAAAACCAGCCCCACGTTGGGCGCCATTATGTCGTATATGATGAATGGTGGCAATTATTGCTGTCAACAAAAAGTCCGCTATGCTGCATCGTGTTAGAGGCTTTTATTAAAATCACGAGTTTACAGCATAGATACAGACTCGCGATGTCCGGAGAACGGCTCCCCAGATTGATATGGCCGTTCTGCCGTCTCATCGTTTACCCCCTATTTATAAACAATGCAAAAAGAGGAGTGACTCCCCTCTTCTGGCCAATCACCAGTCTCCCCTGGGGCATCACCCTCCCAACGCTACATTTGAACTAAGATCATAAAACAACATTCTTTGTTCCTCCAAAACATTTAACAAAGGCATAATCTTCAGATACGATAGTCTTCAGGCAATTGAGGCATTGATTGTGTATGTGTAACATTCAGAATGTGAATGTGAAGATAACATATTTATGTCTCGTTGAACGGGGTATGGTAGAAGATGCCAGGTGCACTGGTTTGAGTGTGTCAAGAACTGCAACATGCTGGGTTTTTCTCGCTCCACAGTTTCCCGTGTTTATCAAGAATGGTCCACCATCCTAAACGAAAGCCTCGTGAAGCAGTCAATGCGTAGTCGTTCTTTGCTGATGTGAAGAAGAAACTGAATGAAAGAGAGTACAGCGAGGGAAAACGACAGGCAAGTAATCTGTATGCATATGGTCCCAATTCAGACCTGACTTGACCTCTACGGGATCGGTGTCCCGTATACGGGACGGTTGAGCTACCGTGCGCTAATGTGATTAGCATGACTGTTGTAAGTAACAGCAAACTTTCCAGGACATAGACATGTCTTATATGGGCAGAAAGCTTAAATTCTTGTTAATCTAACTGCACTGTCCAATTTACAGTAGCTATTACAGTGAAAAAAGACCATGCTATTGTTTGAGGAGAGTGCAAAACAACAACAAAAATTATCACTGCAACTGGTTTGATATATTCACCTCTGACAGTAAATAATGTACTTACATATCTTGCACTGATTTGTCATCCTAAGGGTCCCAGAGATAAAATGTAGCATAGTTTTGTTTGATAAAATCCATTTTTATATTCAAATGTATGAACTGTGTTCTACAGTTTGAACCCCTGCTGTCTCTGGCTCCACACACACACCCCGCCCGGCCATCTAGAAAGTTAGTGTATAAGCTAATGATCCATCATGTATGACATTCCTGGGAGTGTGTAAACTTACATTTTGTATTACCATATCATTTTTGTATGTTCTCTATAGTTATGTACTTGAAAATGTATCAATTGACCAGACTTGATACAAAATAGTCCAGTATTAAAATGCTTCACTGGATCAATCTGAAACTTTTCACACACACTGCTTCCATCTAGTGACCAAAATCTAAATTGCGCCTAAACTGCAATATTATAATGTGGCCTTTCTCTTGCATTTCAACTTCAAAGTGTTTCCTTTAAAATGTTATCAAGAATATGCATATCCTTGCTTCAGGTCCTGAGCTACAGGCAGTTACATTTGGGTATGTCATTTTAGGCGAAAATTGAAAAAAAGGGTCTGATCGTTAAGAGATTAAGCTTGCATAAATTGAATGCAATTCCCTTTTCATGCGCTTTTCTCTCTATACATATTCTGACCTTGAATTTAAGCATGAGAATAGAATGCTAGTCATACACTTTTCGTTTTAGGTGGAGCTCAAATAAATGAAGGTGTTTTGGAGGTGTGTCTACAGAAACAATGTATTTTGGACTTGACTTAATGCCACCATGTTTTTTGCGTAAGGAACCATGAATAAGGTCGCAGGAACCTGACGGTTACAAGTGGAAAAAACATATTATGTATTCTCCATGCATTGTAATTTATAAATTGATAATAGATCGGTAAATTAGTAATCCGTTTAGAGAAGGACATTGTAAAGACACAGATGATTTTTCCTTATGATCCTTGGAGACGAATGTCAAACCAGCCAAAAGGAAGCAAACTGAAAATCATACCAACATGACATGTATTGCAGACCCCTTTCCACAGTGAAATAAGATTATTCTGTATATATAATGTATGTGGACACCCCTTCAAATTAGTGGATTCGGCTATTTCAGCCACACACGTTGCTGACAGGTGTATAAAATCGTAGGAACTGGGTTCTACTGTTTGAACCCCTGCTTCTACAGTTTGAACCCCTGCTGTCGTGGCACCGTCATATGATGCCACCGTTCCAACAAGTCAGTTTGTCAAATTTCTACCCTGCTAGAGCTGCCCCGGTCAACTGTAAGTGCTGTTATTGTGAAGTGGAAACGTCTAGGTGTGAAGAGGAAACGTCTAGGAGCAACAACGGCTCAGCCGGGAAGTGGTAGTTCACGCTAGAGGAAAGCCTTCCCAGAAGAGTGGAGGCTGTTATAGCAGCAAAGGGGGGAACCAACTCCATATCAATGCCCATGATTTTGGAATGAAATGTTTGACAAGCAGGTGTCCACATACCTTTGGTCATGTAGTGTATATAAATAGCTGTGCCGTTATTCATAATTTTAATTGTGTGCCCTCCTAATTTGCATGGATGAAATTTGGAGACCTGAACTATAGTCTTCTGTTGGGCTGAACATGCCAAGTTGATGTATGCGCTTTAGAAAGTATTTTTTATATTTTTTATTTCACCTTTATTTAACCAGGTAAGCCAGTCGAGAACAAGTTCTCATTTACAACTGCGACCTGGCCAAGATAAAGCAAAGCAGTGCGATAAAAACAACAACAACACAAAGTTACATATGGAATAAACAAAAACAAAATGTACAGTCAATAACACAATATAAAATCTATATACAGTGTGTTTAAATGTAGTAAGTTATGGAGGTAAGGCAATAAATAGGCCATAGTGCAAAATAATTACAATTTAGTATTAACACGAGTGGTAGATGTGCAGAAGATGATGTGCAAATAGAGATACTGGGGTGCAAATGAGCAAAATAAATAACAATGTAAATAACAATATGGGGATGAGGAAGTTGGGTGGGCTAATTACATATGGGCTGTGTACAGGTGCAGTGATCGGTAAGCTGCTCTGACAACTGATGCTTAAAGTTAGTGAGGGAGATAAGTGTCTCCAGCTTCAGAGATTTTTGCAGTTCGTTCCAGTCATTTGCAGCAGATAACTGGAAGGAATGGCGGCCAAAGGAGGTGTTGGCTTTGGGGATGACCAGTGAGATATACCTGCTGGAGTGCATCCTACGGGTGGGTGTTGCTATGGTGACCAATGATCTAAGATAAGGCGGGGATTTGCCTAGAAGTGATTTATAGATGACCTGAAGCCAGTGGGTTTGGCGACGAATATGTAGTGAGGGCCAGCCAACGAGAGCGTACAGGTCACAATGGTGGGTAGTATATGGGGCTTTGGTGACAAAACGGATGGCACTGTGATAGACTACATCCAATTTGCTGAGTAGAGTGTTGGAAGCTATTTTGTAAATGACATCGCCGAAGTCAAGGATCTGTAGGATAGTCCGTTTTACGAGGGCATGTTTAGCAGCATGAGTGAAGGAGGCTTTGTTGCGAAATAGGAAGCCGATTCTAGATTTAACTTTGGTTAGGAGATGCTTAATGTGAGTCTGGAAGGAGAGTTTACAGTCTAACCAGACACCTAGGTATTTGTAGTTGTGCAAGCAGCGTTCGATTGAAGAGCATGCATTTAGTTTTACTAGCGTTTAAGAGCAGTTGGAGGCCACGGAAGGAGTCTTGTATGGCATTGAAGCTCATTTGGAGGTTTGTTAACACAGTGTCCAATGAAGGGCCAGATGTATACAAAATGGTGTCGTCTGCGTAGAGGTGGATCTGAGAGTCACCAGCAGCAAGAGCGACATCATTGATATACACAGAATAGAGTCGGCCCGAGAATTGAACCCTGTGGCACCCCCATAGAGACTGCCAGAGGTCCAGACAACAGGCCCTCCGATTTGACACATTGAACTCCATCTGAGAAGTAGTTGGTGAACCAGGCGAAGCAGTCATTTGAGAAACCAAGGCTATTTAGTCTGCCAATAAGAATGCAGTGATTGACAGAGTCAAAAGCCTTGGCCAGGTCGATGAAGACGGCTGCACAGTACTGTCTTTTATCGATTTGCAGTTATTATATCGTTTAGGACCTTGAGCGTGGCTGAAGTGCACCCATGACCAGCTCGGAAACCATATTGCATAGCGGTGAAGGTACGGTGATTATATGCCCAAGCTTTTCTCCATTTTATTTTACAATTCGTATCATGTTAAATATTATCCACTATCAGGAGCCACCCTCAGTAATACCCACATATATGTATACAGTGCTATGAAAAAGTATTTGCCCCCTTTCTAATTTTCTCTACTTTTGCATATTTGTGATACTGAATGTTATCAGATCTTCAACCAAAACTTAATATTAGATAAAGGGAACATAAGTGAACAAATAACACAACAATTACATATTTATTTCATTTATTTAATAAACAAAGTTATGCAACACCCAATTCCCCTGTGTGAAAAAGTAATTGCCCCCTTACACTCAATAACTGGTTGTGCCACCTTTAGCTGCAATGACTCCAACCAAATGCTTCCTGTAGTTGTTGATCAGTCTCTCATGTCGCTGTGGACCAAATTATGAAAGACAAGCAATGTAATTTTTAATTCTGTGAAGTGAGTGTGGAAGAGGTGAAAAAATTGTTGTTTATCAGCAATGACAAGCCACCTGGGTTTGACAACTTGGGTGGAAAATTACAGATGATAATAGCAGATGATATTGCCACTCCTATTTGTCATATGTTCAATCTTACAAGAAAGTGTGTGCACTCAGGCCTGGAGGCCTGGAAGCAAAAGTCATTCCACTACCCAAGAATAGCAAAGCCCCCTTTACTGGCTCAAATAGCCAACCAATCGGCCTGTTACTAACCCGAATTAAACTTTTGGAAAAATTGTGTTTGACCAGGTACAATGCTATTTAACTGTAAACAAATTGACAACAGACTTTCAGCACGCTTATAGGGAAGGGAATTCAACATGCACGGCACTTACACAAATGACTGATGATTGGCTGAGTGAAATTGATGATTTTGATGATAAAAAAAGATTTTTGCTAGACTTCAGTGCTGCTTTTGACATTATTGATCATAGTCTGCTGCTGGAAAAACGTACACTACTGGTCAAAAGTTTTAGAACACCTACTCATTCAAGGTTTTTCTTTATTTTTACTATTTTCCACATTGTAGAATAATAGTGAAGACATCAAAACTATGAAATAAGACATATGGAATCATGCAGTAACCCAAAAAGTGTTAAACAAATCAAAATATATTTTATATTTGAGATTCTTCAAATAGCCACCATTTGCCTTGATGACAGCTTTACACACTCTTGGCATTCTCTCAACCAGCTTCATGAGGTAGTCACCTGGAATGGATTTCAATTAACAGGTGCCTTCTTAAAAGTTAATTTTTGGAATTTCTTCCTTCTTAATGCGTTTGAGCCAATCACTTGTGTTGTGACAAAGTAGGGTTGGTATACAGAAGATAGCCCTATTTGGTAAAATAACAAGTACATATTATGGCAAGAACAGCTCAAATAAGCAAAGAAAAATTACTTCACTATTATTCTACAATGTGGAAAATAGTAAAAGTAAAGAAAAACCCTTGAATGAGTAGGTGTTCAAAAACTTTTGGCCGGTAGTGTGTGTTATGGCTTAACACCCCCTGCTATTTTGTGGATAAAGAGTTACCTGTCTAACAGAACACAGAGAGTGTTCTTTAATGGAAGCCTCTCCAACATAATCCAGGTAGAGTCTGGCATTCCCCAGGGCAGATGTCTAGGCCCCTTACTTTTTTCAATCTTTACTAATGACATGCCACTGGCTTTGATGACTCAACACTATACACGTCAGCTACTACAGCGAGTGAAATCACTGCAACACTTAACAAAGAGCTGCAGTCAGTTTCGGAATGAGTGGCAAGAAATAAGTTAGTCCTAAATATTTCAAAAAATAAAAGCATTGTAATTGGGACAAATCATTCACTAAACCCTAAACCTCAACTAAATATTGTAATGAATAATGTGGAAATTAAGAAAGTTGAGGCGACTAAACTTCTTGGAGTATCCCTAGATTGTAAACTGTCATAGTCAAAACATGTTTATGCAACAGTAGCTAAGATTGGGAGAAGTCTGTCCATAATAAAGCGCTGCTCTGCCTTCTTAACAACACTATCAACAAGGCAAGTCCTACAGGCCCTAGTTTTGTCGCACCTGGACTACTGTCCAGTTGTGTGGTCAGGTGCCAAAAACAGGGACTTAGGAAAATAATCTGTAAAAGTTTGTGAGGGTTTTAGGTGCCAAGACAAATTTCTTCAGCCTCCTTAGGTTAAAGAGGCTCTGTTGCGCCTTCTTCACCACACTGTCTGTGTGGGTGGAACATTTCAGTTTGTCAGTGATGTGTACGCCAAGGAACTTGAAGCTTTCCACCTTCTCCACTACGGTTCCATCGATGTGGATAGGGGGGTGCACCCTCTGCTGTTTCCTGAAGTCCACGAGTGAGAGGGTGAGAGGTTATTTTCCTGGCACCACAATCCCAGAGCCATCACCTCCTCCCTGTAGGCAGTCTCGTCATTGTTGGTAATCAAGCCAACTACTGTTGTGTCGTCTGCAAACTTGATGAATGAGTTGGAGGCGTGCTTGGCCACGCAGTCATTGGTGAACAGGGAGTACAGGAGGGAGCTGAGCACGCACCCTTGTGGGGCCCCAGTTTTGAGGATCAGTGAAGTGGAGATGCTGTTTCCTACCTTCACCACCTCGGGGCGGCCCGTCAGGAAGTCCAGGACCCAGTTGCACAGGGCGGGGTTCAGACCCAGGGCCTCGAGCTTAATGATGAGCTTGGAGGGTACTAAGGTGTTGAATGCTGAGCTATAGTCAATGAACAGCATTCTTACATAGGTATTCCTCTTGTCCAGATGGGATAGGGCAGCGTGCAGTGTGATGGCGATTACATCGTCTGTGGATCTATTGGGGCGGTAAGCAAATTTAAGTGGGTCTAGGGTGACAGGTAAGGTAGAGGTGATATAATCCTTGACTAGTCTCTCAAAGCACTTCATGATGACAGAGGTGAGTGCTACGGGGCGATATTCATTCAATAAATTGTTATAAAAAAAAGCCATCCACCTTTGATGGGCTATCAGCAGGACAATAGACTCTTGCCAAGTTAATTTTTATGAACTTGAAATGTATTAAAGAATGTTTTAGCTATAATAATACTAATTGTAATACATAAGAAGGATATCAAGGAGGGTAGGAGGAGTGCATGCTGTGTGCTTGTTACAGTATTTGTCTCAAACATGTTCTGTTAGATTACAATATTTTTCTGACCGTTTGGAACAGTTTAAACAACACCACAAGTACAATAACAATTTACAAACAAATATAATCAATTCCATATAGTCTAAAAAGGTATTAAAGTGTTTAATACAGCCAAGATTAAAAACAGTTGCATGCATTTGTGAATGCAATTGCTTTAGCTGACATGTTGTGGTTTATTTATTGTTAAATTATTTAAGGATCCATATGTTGTTTTGTTTTGTAACTAAAATGCTTGACTGTATTTAAAGGCATGAATGACTTGTATACTGTCACGGATTCTGCCGAGGCTGCTCCTCCTCCTTGCTCGGGCAGGCTTCGGCGTTCGTCGTCGCCGGAGTACTAGCTGCTGCCTTTCGATGTTATCGGTGTCTGTCTAGTTTTGTCTGTATTGTTTACACCTGTTACGAACCCCGTGGCTCTAAACGTCTAGGGTGGATGGACATGAGACCCGTAACATAAATTATGCAAATTAGGAGTGTGGCATGGAGCAGTGAGAACAAATGTGACACAACAACCATGAACTACCGTCAAACACAAATGGTTTATTTCAGAACACACGGTAAGGGTTTGGGAAAAAGGGCTGAGCAGGACCCAAGAAATGAAACAATAGTGTAAAACCCCCTAAACTGATCTAGCCTGCCTGAAGAACCGCTAGGCTACTGCTAGTCATACAAAAGTACAGTGGGTGGTCCGCTCAGGTCTAACTAGTGTTTTTAGACAGATTTCTTCCTACGGGTAATGTACGCCCAAGGGCAACTAGCTTAAACTCCCCTTTTCCCAGAAACACACAAAGCTACCAAACAGGGTAATCAGCAATTAAGTAGTACACAATACACAGGACACAACAGTATCCGCACTCACATAACAAAACAGTAGTCTAACAGAATTACCAATCATAATAAACAGCAACTTTAGTGAGTAACCAAAAACAGGACACCACCGTGTCCATACTCACATCCGGAAATATTCTCTCTCTCTCTCAACAAACACAAGACTGGTTTTTATACAATGGGATGTGTGATTGAACAAACGAGTAACAGGTGGTGCAATGCACAGGAATGTTCACTGATTGGTCCAATCAGCAGACACCTCAACGACCACCAATCAGGAACATACAGGACACCTGTGATTAGGGCAGAAGGAGAGAAACACACAAAAACACAGGATACCTGTATCCGTAACACTCCCACCCTTAAAAGAGCAAACCACAATGGTTTGCGACACACGTACTATCACAACACCCAAATTCACAAATCATCCTATCGGGTTAACAAAAAAAAACTAGATCATTACACACGAGACAAAGCATCTGCCAACACATTATCCAACCCCTTTTTGTGGCGGATCTCCAAATTATAATTTTGCACGACAAGTGCCCAACGCATAAGGCGTTGGTTCTGGTTGTACATCCGGTGGAGAAAAACTAAGGGGTTATGATCAGTATACACTATCACTGGTAATGCACTGGAACCAACATAAACTTCAAAGTACTGCAGAGCTAACAACAAAGCTAGAGCTTCTTGTTCAATGGTGGAATAGTTTGTCTGACATTTGTTAAATTTCCGTGAAAAATAACAGACAGGATGGTCCACTCCACTCTGGTCTTGCTGCAGTAGAACAGCCCCAGCACCTCTGGCACTTGCATCTACCTCCAGTTTAAACGGTCGTTCAAAATCTGGCGCAGCAAGAACAGGAGTACTACATAAGAGTGCTTTAGCAGTGTTGAAAGCAGTACAACAATCTTCAGACCATACAAATTTTCTCGCCGGACTGAGCAAATCCGTTAATGGAGCAACTACCGCAGAGAAATTTTTACAGAAACTACGGTAGTAGCCAACCATCCCTAAAAAACGGCGTAGCTCTCTTCTGGTGGTAGGTGCGGGAAATGCGTTTATAGCTGAGACCTTGGCATCTACAGGGCGCACCTGACCATGGCCGACCTGTTTACCAAGATAAGTAACAGTGGCCTTCCCAAACTCGCACTTTGCTAAGTTCAGGGTTAGAGAAGCGGTTGCTAGACGTTCACACACTACCCTTAGAGTTTTAACATGATCAGACCACTCAGTTGAATAAATGACCAGATCATCAAGGTAAGCACTACAATTAGGAACTCCAGCCAATACTGTGTTAACCAGGCGTTGGAAAGTGGCTGGTGCGTTCCGCATCCCAAATGCCATGACAGCATATTGTAGGAAGTGATCTGGGGTCACAAAGGCAGAGATGTCGGAGGCACGTGGGGTTAACGGCACCTGCCAGTAACCTTTTAGAAGATCTAGTTTGGTTACATAAGTAGCAGCACCAACAGTATCAATACAGTCATCCAGTCTGGGTAACGGGAACGAGTCGGGCACTGTGACAGCATTGACTTTCCGATAGTCCGTACATAATCTGGATGTCCCATCAGGTTTAGGAACCAGAATGCACGGAGAACTCCAAGGACTTGAACTTGGCATAGCCAGGTTATTCTCCAGCAAATAACCGACCTCACCCCTCATTATCTTTCTCTTAGCGACGTTGACACGATAAGGATGTTGCTTGATAGGTGCAGCGTTTCCAACATTAATGTCATGTTCTAACACATTAGTACATGTAGGAACATCATTAAAAAGACATGGAAAGCTGTGTAATAGTCTCACAATATCATCTGACTGTCTGTCCGTTAAATGAATCAGGCTTGACGGGAGAGACAGCAGCATCTCTGAAATTGGGCAATCTAGCACACTGCTGCTGAGTATTGCGCAACTCCAAACCATCTCCGTCCACATCATTAACATGACCTCCCACTACAGCCGTAGCAGCAATAGAGACAGCCGACTCGGCCAGTTTCTCTGGACTGTCTACCTGAGTGACGGGTCTGGTGTGGTATGTCTTCAACATGTTAACGTGGCACACACGAGATTGGCGTTTTCTATCAGGAGTCTGTATCACGTAGTCAGTTTCAGTTAGTTTCTTTTCAATGACATAAGGACCAGAGAAACGTGCTGACAATGACGCTCCTGGCACAGGCAACAATACAAGAACTCGGTCACCTGGCTGCAGTGAACGAGAAACAGCCTGTGTGTCATAGTGTCGTTTCATCCGTTTCTGTGAGGAAGACAGCGCTTCCTTTGCTAGAGCACAGGCAGCATGTAGGCGCTCACGAAAGCGACTAACGTAGTCCAACACATTTTCTTTCACACACAACTCTTGTGACAAAAACTGATCCTTAAGGACTTTCATAGGTCCTCTCATGGTGTGTCCAAACACCAGTTCAGCTGGGCTGAACCCTAGGGATTCCTGTACTGTCTCACGGACAGCAAACAACACTAGAGGAACTCCCTCATCCCACTCTTTCTCAGATTCCAAGCAATATTTACAGAGCATAGACTTCAGGGTCTGATGCCAACGTTCAAGCGCACCCTGAGACTCTGGGTGATACGCGCTTGACACACGGTGTGTAACTGACAAGGACTTTAACACTTGTTTGAAAAGTTTAGAAAGGAAATTCGTACCCTGATCAGTTTGTATCACCTTAGGTAACCCAAAAGTTGAGAAGAATTTGATCAACGCTTTACTCACCACCGGAGCAGTAATCCTTCGTAGAGGAATGGCCTCTGGGTACCTGGTGGCCACACACATAATTGTCAACATAAACTGGTTACCAGATTTTGTTTTTGGTAATGGTCCAACACAATCAACCATCACATGTTCGAATGGTTCACCTATGGCCGGTATGGGACAAAGAGGCGCGGGGGAAATAACCTGGTTCGGTTTCCCAACTACTTGACAGGTGTGGCAAGTCCGACAGAACAGAGCCACATCTTGTTTTAAGCCAGGCCAAAAGAAATGTCGCAAAACACGATCATAAGTCTTGGTGACTCCCAGATGTCCGGACCACTGGTGATCATGAGCGAGGGATAAAACATTTTGTCGAAAGGCTGTAGGAATCACTATTTGGTAAACAGCATTCCAATCTTCGCCAGCGTCAACATGGGATGTCCATTTACGCATGAGGAGATTACCATCAATGAAATATGCCATGTTTTTCTTCTTTAGCTCGTCCTCTGAGACAACACTAGAAAAACATTTAGCCAGGCTAATGTCAACCTGTTGGTTAGCGATCAGCTGCTCACGAGTAACTGGTAACTGTATTGCCTCAGCAACAAGTTCCACATCCTTCTTCCTTTCTCTGGGCTGTTGGTCAGACTGCACCAGCTTACCAGAGGTAGCACCCGAACTATCCTCTGGGTCACACTCTCTGAATAGAATCGTGTTCGACAAATCTATCACTTCACCCACTTGTCGTGCTTGAGCACGTGTGACAGCACAAGCGGGGAACACATCTGGATAACCCTGTGCCAGCTCCTCGGAGAGAGACTGGTCACTTTTATCCAATACCTCCAATACGGGTATCACCTTTCCTCCGGCAATATCGTTGCCCATTATAAATGTCACACCTTTTACTGGCAACATAGGACGTACGCCCACTCTGAACAATCCACTGACTAACTCAGAGTGTACGTTCACAAAGTGCAATGGCACTGGGACAAATCCCATTTCAATTCCTTGTACTAACACATTGGAACCACAATATGTATTATTAGACAAGGGCAACACATCAGATAGTATGAACGACTGCGCCGCACCAGTATCTCTGAGGATTCTAACTGGACGCTGAGACGCTTCGTCATCTGATATAGAAACAAACCCCTCAAAAATGAACGGTTCATAACTGTGATCTGGGACAGGGACTTTCAAACCACATTCACTATGAGGCTTCTGTCTTGATTCCGGCCTTACAACCGCATCGAATCAGCCCAACACCCATTGGCGGCCTGGCGTGCTGAGGCATCCCCGGTTTGCGTTTTAGCAGAAAGCAATCATTAACCATATGTCCCACCTTATGACAATAGAAACAGTGACGCACATCTTTTGGGCGTGCTGGATGTACTGCTGGTCGACTAGGATTAAAAGTTAGCAACTCCGCAACCCTGCCCTCCGGCCGAGCCGAAAACACGCTCTTATGCGTCAATACAAACTCGTCTGCCAATACAGACGCTTCCGACAGTGAGGATACTTTCTGTTCGTTCAGATAAACTACAATGCGTTCGGGTAAGCAATTTTTAAACTCTTCTAACAAGATTAACTCCCGTAGAGAGTTAAAATCAGTTACCTTACTAGCACTGTGCCATTTGTCAAACAGATTTCCTTTGTCTCTAGCAAACTCCACATAAGTCTGAGTAGGAGACTTTTTATGAGACCTAAATCTCTGTCGATATGCCTCAGGAACAAGCTCATAGGCACGAAGAACAGTAGCTTTGACCACTTCATAATTCAAACTGTCTTCAAGAGGTAGCGCTGCCAGAACCTCTTGGGCTTTACCTGTTAGTTTACACTGAAGTAATAGGCACCATACCTCTTCGGGCCATTTCAATGCTACCGCTATACGTTCAAACACACTGAAATAGGAATCAACCTCTGACTCCCTAAACACAGGTACCAAGGTGATCTGCCTACTAATATCAAACGTAGCAGATGACACAGCTGGTGAGGATGGCTCACTAGCAGGCATAGTATTAGCAGAGACTAACCTCGCTGTTTCTGCCTCTAGTTCCATTTTACGCACCTCCAGTTCCATCTTACGCATCTCCAGTTCCATCTTACGCGTCTCCTGTTCTGCCTCTAGCTTACGCGTCTCCTGTTCTGCCTCTAGCTTACGCGTCTCCTGTTCTGCCTCTAGCTTACGCGTCTCCTGTTCTGCCTCTAGCTCCATTTTACGCATCTCCAGCTTGTCTTGCCTGATTTGTGCCCGCTCTTCCGCCTCCATTTGGAGCCGTGTCGAGCGGACATCCATCCTGGCATCACTGTCAGTCAGTGGGGAGAGTGGGTCATAACGGGGCAATGTGGCTGGAGCCTTAGTCTCGTCCTCAGACACTGATGGGCTTACAGGAACAGCAACCACATCCCCTACAGGAGCAGCAGACTCAGGCGGCGGTAACTCAAGCACTCGCTCGTTTAACAATATCGCTAGCACTACTTCCCTAACTTCTGCTTTCACTAAACCCCTCGGTATGGGTACAGAAAAGTGGTCAGCCAAAGCCTGTAGATCCACTCTACGGCAATTATCAAAAACCTCCCACGTAGGGTTTTCCAAAAATGCCTCCAACTCAAAAGTAGCCATCCTACTAGCAACACGAGCCGTCGACTACTGAACACACAAAAAAAAACAGGTAGTACCGCTGCCAAGCTCAACACTGAACCAGACACTTACTAATTTGCATGAGTAGCACGGGATGGATCCCGGACGAACCCCCACTATGTTACGAACCCCGTGGCTCTAAACGTCTAGGGTGGATGGACATGAGACCCGTAACATAAATTATGCAAATTAGGAGTGTGGCATGGAGCAGTGAGAACAAATGTGACACAACAACCATGAACTACCGTCAAACACAAATGGTTTATTTCAGAACACACGGTAAGGGTTTGGGAAAAAGGGCTGAGCAGGACCCAAGAAATGAAACAATAGTGTAAAACCCCCTAAACTGATCTAGCCTGCCTGAAGAACCGCTAGGCTACTGCTAGTCATACAAAAGTACAGTGGGTGGTCCGCTCAGGTCTAACTAGTGTTTTTAGACAGATTTCTTCCTACGGGTAATGTACGCCCAAGGGCAACTAGCTTAAACTCCCCTTTTCCCAGAAACACACAAAGCTACCAAACAGGGTAATCAGCAATTAAGTAGTACACAATACACAACAGTATCCGCACTCACATAACAAAACAGTAGTCTAACAGAATTACCAATCATAATAAACAGCAACTTTAGTGAGTAACCAAAAACAGGACACCACCGTGTCCATACTCACATCCGGAAATATTCTCTCTCTCTCTCAACAAACACAAGACTGGTTTTTATACAATGGGATGTGTGATTGAACAAACGAGTAACAGGTGGTGCAATGCACAGGAATGTTCACTGATTGGTCCAATCAGCAGGCACCTCAACGACCACCAATCAGGAACATACAGGACACCTGTGATTAGGGCAGAAGGAGAGAAACACACAAAAACACAGGATACCTGTATCCGTAACACACCTGTTCCACATTATGTTTGATTGTTGCCCTATAATTACCCCTGTCTCTCATCGGGATCTTGTGTGTGATTGTTTCCCTTCACGTATGTCGTTTGTGAGCGGGTTATTTCCTCCCTGCGTGGAGTTATTCTGTGTTCATCTTTTCAGTATCGGATTAAAGTACGTTTCCGAGAGTTCCATGTCCTGCGCCTGACTTCTTCAACCGCATCTCACTGACAGACGTGACAGAATCACACACCACAACATGGAGTCAGCAGGAGCGACGGCACCGACCGTATCACTCGAGGAGCGCGTCCTACAACAGGCAGCTATGCTTCAAGATCTTGGTGCCGCCATGGAAAGGGTGGTGAACACCTTGGGACGATGGGAGAGAGGAGGTTTGCCCACATCTCCTCCAACGATACCACCACCATCGGCCACTCCTATCGTCTCACATCAGGAGTCCAGTGGGATTCGGCTCTCGCTCCCGAGGGCTTATGATGGCACCGCAGCCGGGTGTCAGGGTTTCCTGCTCCAGGTGGAACTTTACCTGGCAACCATTCACCCGGCACCCTCGGGATACGAGAGCGTGTCCGCCCTCATCTCCTGTCTGTCCGGCAAGGCACTGGAGTGGGCCAACGCCGAGTGGGGAGGAATAGACGCCGCTACTGTGAACTATGCGGAGTTCACCCGCCGCTTCAGGGCGGTGTTCGATCATCCCCGGGAGGGGAAGGCGGCGGGTGAGCGTCTGTTCCACCTCAGACAGAGGAGGAGGAGCGCGCAGGAATTCGCACTGGACTTCCGGACTCTGGCTTCCAATTCGGGATGGAATGAGAGGGCCCTCATCGACCACTACAGGTGTAGCTTAAGAGAGGACGTTCGTCGAGAGTTGGCCTGCAGGGACACCAACCTAAGCTTCGATCAGCTGGTGGACATGTCGATTCGCCTGGATATCCTGTTGGCTACCCGCAGACGTCCGGAGCTGGGGCCGTCCATTCCATCCCCCAGCACTTCCGAGCCGAGCCCTATGGAGCTCGGAGGTGCTGGTAGTAGGGAGGCCAGGAGAGAGGCTGTCCCCTGCACCAACTGTGGCCGCCGAGGACACACGGAGTCATTCCAGGTGAGTAAGGCCCCAACTCACCCAGAGCTCTCTGTTGTTCATATGTGTATTCAAGTTGTGTTTCCAGAGGTTTCTTCTCACTCTCAGCATAAGGCGCTAGTCGATTCAGGCGCAGCTGGGAATTTTATCAATCGCCATTTCTCATATAAGTTAGGAATCCCTTTATTACCAGTCGATGTGCCCTTCCCTATCCATGCCCTAGATAGCCGGCCTTTGGGGTCGGGATTGATTAGGGAGGTCACAGCGCCACTGAAGATGAAAACGCAGAAGGGTCATGAGGAGACTATACAGTTGTATTTAATTGACTCTCCTGCGTTTCCTGTGGTGTTGGGGCTTCCCTGGTTAACATCTCATGACCCCAACATTTCATGGCAACAGAGGGCTCTCAAGGGATGGTCTGATCAGTGTGTGGGGCGGTGTGTAGGTGTTTCCGTAGGGGCAATGACGGTGGAAAGTCCGAACCAAATGTCCACAATGCACATTCCTCCTGAGTATGCCGATTTGGCACGCACCTTCTGTAAGAAGAAGGCGACTCAATTACCACCTCATCGACAGGGGGATTGTGCGATAGACCTCCAGGTTGGCGCTGCGCTCCCTCGTAGCCATGTGTATCCTCTGTCTCAGGAGGAGACGGCTGCTATGGAGACATACGTCACCGAATCCTTGAGACAGGGATACAAACGGCCGTCCACTTCCCCTGCGTCCTCAAGTTTCTTTTTTGTGAAGAAGAAGGATGGGGGTTTAATCAGATCACTATTAAATACAGCTATCCTCTCCCTCTGATTGCTAGTATGACGGAGTCATTACACGGAGCGCGCTTCTTCACAAAATTGGATCTCAGGAGCGCTCACAACCTGGTGCGCATTCGGAAAGGAGATGAGTGGAAGACATCATGCAGTACCACCTCGGGTCACTATGAGTACCTCGTCATGCCATACGGTCTAATGAATGCTCCTTCAGTCTTCCAATCATTTGTGGACAAGATTTTCCGGGATTTGCATGGACAGGGGGTAGTGGTGTATATTGATGACATTCTGATATACTCCGCTACACATACCGAGCATGTGTCCCTGGTACGTCGGGTGCTGGGTAGACTGTTGGAGCATGATCTATATGTGAAGGCAGAGAAATGTCTGTTTTTCCAGGAGTCCATCTCCTTCCTGGGACACCGGTTGTCTGCGTCAGGGGTGGAGATGGAGATTGACCGCGTTTCAGCCGTGCGTAATTGGCAGACTCCCACTACGGTAAAGGAGGTGCAGCGTTTTTGGGGTTTTGACAATTACTACCTGAGGTTTATCCGGGGTTTTGAACAGGTAGCAGCTCCCATTACCTCCCTGCTAAAGGGGGGCCCGGTGTGTTTGCAGTGGTCGGCTGAGGCGGACAGGGCGTTTAGTCATTTGAAGGACCTGTTCACCTCGGCTCCGGTGCTGGCACATCCGGATCCCTCTTTGGCGTTCCAAGTTGAGGTGGATGCGTCCGAGGCGGGGATCGGTGCTATACTGTCTCAGCGCTCGGGCACGCCTCCTAAACTCCGCCCCTGTGCTTTCTATTCCAAGAAACTCAGTCCGGCGGAACGCAATTATGACGTGGGGGACAGGGAGCTGCTAGCGGTGGTCCACGCCCTGAAGGTGTGGAGACATTGGCTTGAGGGGGCTAAACACCCTTTTCTCATTCTGACTGACCATCGTAACCTGGAGTACATCCGGGCAGCGAAGAGACTGAACCCTCGTCAGGCTAGGTGGGCCATGTTTCTTGCCCGGTTTGTATTTAAGATCACTTATATCCCAGGGTCACAGAACGTTAAGGCAGACGCCCTGTCCCGACGATATGACACAGAGGAGAGGTCCATTGAGCCCACTCCCATACTACCAGAGTCTTGTCTAGTGGCACCGGTGGTGTGGGAGGTCGACACAGAAATCGAGCGGGCGTTACGTACCGACCCTACTCCCCCAGAGTGTCCAGAGGGACGGAGGTACGTGCCGCTCGAGGTCCGTGACAGACTGATTTATTGGGCTCACACGTCACCCTCCTCTGGTCATCCTGGTATTGGTCGGACGGTGCACTGTCTTAGCGGGAAGTACTGGTGGCCCACCTTAGCCAGGGACGTGAGGGTTTACGTTTCTTCCTGCTCGGTGTGCGCCCAGTGTAAGGCGCCTAGACACCTGCCCAGAGGGAAGTTACAACCTCTACCCGTTCCACAACGACCGTGGTCTCACCTGTCGGTGGATTTTGTCACGGACCTTCCCCCCTCCCAGGGGAATACCACGATCTTGGTCGTGGTGGATCGGTTTTCTAAGGCCTGCCGTCTCATCCCTATGCCAGGTCTTCCTACAGCCCTACAAACGACCGAAGCCCTGTTTACTCACGTTTTCCGGCACTACGGGGTGCCTGAGGATATAGTGTCTGATCGGGGTCCCCAGTTCACCTCTAGAGTGTGGAGGGCGTTTATGGAACGTTTGGGGGTCTCGATCAGCCTTACCTCGGGTTTTCACCCTGAGATTAATGGGCAGGTGGAGAGAGTAAACCAAGATGTGGGTAGGTTTCTGAGGTCCTATTGCCAGGACCGGCAGGAGGAGTGGTCGGGGTATATTCCCTGGGCAGAGATAGCCCAAAACTCACTCCGCCACTCCTCCACTAATCTTACGCCTTTCCAGTGTGTGTTGGGCTATCAGCCGGTTCTGGCACCCTGGCATCAGAGCCAGATCGAGGCTCCTGCCCTGCAGTGGATGAATGGTTTCGGCGCTCGGAGGAGACATGGAACGCTATGCTTGTCCATCTGCAGTGGGCCATCAGACGGCAAAAGGCGAGCGCCTATCGCCACCGCAGTGAGGGTCCGGTTTATGCACCTGGAGATCGGGTCAGGCTCTCGACCAGAAACCTGCCCCTTCACCTGCCCTGCCGGAAGCTGGGTCGGCGGTTTGTGGGGCCATTTAAAGTCCTGAGGAGATTGAACGAGGTATGTTATAGTTTAAAACTGCCTATTAATTATCGCATTAACCCCTCGTTCCATGTGTCTCTCCTCAGGCCGGTGTTAGCTGGTCCACTCCAGGAGAATGAGGTACGAGAGGCCCCTCCGCCCCCACTAGACATCGAAGGGGCTCCGGCGTACTCAGTCCGTTCCATCGTGGATTCGAGGCGTCGGATGGGGGGTCTGCAGTATCTCGTGGAGTGGGAGGGGTACGGTCCGGAGGAACGGTGCTGGGTCCCTAGGAGGGACATCCTAGATCCCTCCCTGTTGACAGAGTTCCACCGGAGGCCCCGAGGCCGGGGTCGGCGCACAGCTGAAGCCGCGCGTCAAGGGGGGGGTACTGTCACGGATTCTGCCGAGGATGTTCCTCCTCCTTGCTCGGGCAGGCTTCGGCGTTCGTCGTCCCCGGAGTACTAGCTGGTGCCGTTCGATGTTATCGGTGTCTGTCTAGTTTTGTCTGTATTGTTTACACCTGTTCCACATTATGTTTGATTGTTGCCCTATAATTATCCCTTCACGTATGTCGTTTGTGAGCGGGTTATTTCCTCCCTGCGTGGAGTTATTCTGTGTTCATCTTTTCAGTATCAGATTAAAGTACGTTTCCGAGAGTCTGTGTCCTGCGCCTGACTTCTTCAACCGCATCTCACTGACAGACGTGACATATACTGTGTAATGAGATGAACGAATTAAGGAATGATTGATTGATATATATTGAAGTAGACCTTTAGGCCAATAACACTAAATGAGGACCCACTGTAAGTACATGGGGGCTGCCATCTTTATGCACCTTCGCCATTACAACACTTGTGGACCAATTTACCTGGATGAGATTAAATACGTGCAGCATTGAGTGAATGTAAAGCAATTACATGAAATGACGACTGGCGAGCCTCTCTATGTTACACAAATACCTAGCTAACGTGGGGGAAAGTGAAGTTAGCAAGCGCATGCGAGAGGGAAGCTACCGACACACACACATTTTACATTTATATTTTAGTCATTTAGCAGACGCTCTTATCCAGAGCGACTTACATGAGCAATTAGGGTTAAGTGCCTTGCTTAAGGGCACAACGACAGATTTTTCACCTAGTCGGCTCAGGGATTAGAACCAGCAACCTTTCGGTTACTGGCACAATGGTCTTACCCACTAAGCTACACACCCTTTTAACAGCTAGCTAACCTCAATTATTGATAGTTCTTCTGGTAACTAATAATTGTTTCTACATAACCAGGAAAATCCATTGAACTTTATATCAGTATTTAGCAGCTACGTATTATATATGAACAGGTTATTACTGCGTTCTTACCTAGTGGTTGCCGTCTTACTGTAAGTATCCGTACACTGCCTTATTGACTATCGGTGGAGCTAGCTGGTGAAGCAAGCTCTTGGCTAAACCCAGTCAGGAGAAGAGGGAAAACATTTTCTCCCAGAGAAAAGCATTTAATGCAGTTATTCACTGTTCCTTCAATTAAGTTGTGACCTCCAGTTCTGATATAACTGCTGATATAGCAGCATCAACACCAACCTCAAGAGCAGCCATTGTTATGATTTTCGACTTCTTCACCCAGTACAGGGGCTCTTCATTGTCGTCATCAACTAAACCAGCCACACAGATTATCAGAGGACACTGATTGGTCCGGCCAAATGGTGGATGGAAGGAAGGGGCTCAAACGGTTTGAATCTGGTCGTGGCCAGACTGCATCCTTGCAACGAAAAAAGAATAACTGGTATCCTGTTTTTGGTCATAATTGTTTATGACTGACTTCTCGTTAAGGTCACGTCGTGCCCAGACAGAGAAACTAATTTACTGCCCCGTCAAAACAAATATGCAGTCTTTTGATTGTAAAAATTCTATGTAATATCATTCCAAGTCCTTCAAACTGGAAATATAGTTACTGCTCTTAAGTGTCATATCCATTTAATTCAGTGTTTTGTCTCATTGTAAGGGGTCTAATGTAATGTCTGTTAAATTTGTGTTCTTACTTTTCCCCTTAACTTTGAGTTGCTATTGCCTTCTATTGGATATTTTCAACCAGTGCCTTTAAAAACTGTTGGTTTGCGTGATTAACACCAGTCATTTAGGCTTCAAACGCTGTGCCAGAAAGGTTTTTCTGAATGGATGTGCTTGTTTTACCTCCCTGAGATATCCAGAGCAGCCGATCCTGGCACGAGTACCCACTTCCTCCCATTGATTGTGGAGAATAGCCTTCCTGTCAGCGTGTGGGAGATGAGAACCATGGAGAACAATAGAGCAGGATGGGACAGGACTGGTGATCTCCCTCCAGACAAACATACCCTGGCCCAAACCCTGCAACTATTTCTGACAAGCATGGCTGCTTCAGAGCCTATACATGCTCAAATATACCCACCCTTGACACAGGTTACATGCCACAAACCTCAATTACCCATTCAGGGAAAACTCCTGGCCCTATGGCAAACACGCGCACAAACACTGCAAAAAGCTTGAGCTCGCCCTTAGTTGTGCTTCCTGTGTCTTGGAACAGCAGTCCCAGATGAACCCAAGGGCTCGGACCATGTTCCCAGTGTGCCTCCGCTGTGGAATTAAGTGCTTCCCACCAAAACAAGGGAGCTCCCCTGACTCCAAACCGATCCTAGAGGTACATTGTCACTAAACTGTTGCAGAAATCCTAATCTGGAGTAACAAGCAGTGTATTCATAGCACAATGCAATAATTTAGCGCTGAATGTAAAGAAAGCCCTCTGCGACCTTGCCTATGGTAAGCCTTCTCCTAAACGGATCAATTTCTTCCCGCTGTATGGAAGCTGAGAGCTTTGAGTGGAAGGGTACAGGCCCCGCCGGTTGACCCAAACCAAAGCGGCATGTGGGAAAGGGGTCAAGCCACCCCATACCCAGTCCGTCAGTGAGAGCATACAGGTCACAGCATGTCTGCGTGGGGAGAGTATGGAACTGAGTGTTATGAAGCTGCTTTTGTAAAGTAGTGAGCCTCAACCCAGTGGCTACCATACAAGATTAGTGAACTAAACAAAATACTTGAATGCCATCAGAAAATGTGGAAGACTGCAGACGAGTTAATTAGTCAGTTGACCAACTATGAAACCTAGGTTAAAGCATTGAATAACAAGTGTGTTATTAAAGTGAACACCGTTCAGTTTAAGGAAGCCAATCTTTATTTGTTATTTAGAGCATAAGCAGCATGTGTAGGATGACAGTCCTCCAGTATCCTTCACACCCCAGCTTTGATCTGGCTGTTGGGTGGGAGGGGCTTGCCCAGGTGGATTCCGACAGACAGGCCAAACTCATTGGCTGAGTGCTTCTCCTGGACATCCTCTTTGAGCTGGAAGCCCCTCCCACCATCAAAGCTGTCAGAGGGTGTGAAAGTAAGCGGTACTTCTCCCAGAAGCCCTTGCAGCCGTGTGCGCCATGCCTCCAGCATGCTGTCCCGAGCCACAGCGGGGATGTGGGGTGGAGCCCAGAAGATCTGAGGAGCCAGAACCTGGAAACCACAGTAGTGCAGGATGCCGTTCTAAAGAGAGGGAATGAACTTATTCAATAACCATGCTAAAGTATATAAAACATGAATTGATTTGTCCAACTGAAGCAGTCCTCCAATCGTTAAAATTAGCACTTTCCAACCTGGAAGTCAAATGCTTATAATAAAAGCAGACATCCAGTGGAGATAACATATAGAAAGCAAAAGCACGTTGCAGTACAGCAGTCTACATGCTGGTAGTGTCAGCCAAGCCTAACATACCTGCAGTGGCCACAGGGTGACATTCATGTCTCCATTGATACCATTGGCACTGAACATAGACTCCTGGGATCCAGTGGTGAAGGACAGCATGGCTTTCTTGTCCTGGAGGGAAACAAGGTGAGGAGACATTGATCTGAATGGACCACAGAATGGGAGGAACCTTGAAGGAGCATGTAAACCAACCATTTGTGGCGTTATTAAAAGGCCCATTGCAGTAAATGTCTCCTGTGTCATTGTACAACAGCTGATGTAACAGTAAGAGCAAAATCTGAGTCATTTCTTGATCATTGCTGGTTGAAAATGTAATCTACATAGATCCCCTACCTTGAAGATGCCCTGGCTGTACCTCTTTTCTGAGGTGTAGGCAAATCCCAGTGTGAGCACCCGGTCCATCCAGCCCTTCATGATGGCAGGAACAGTGAACCAGTACATAGGAAACTGAGAGATGAGACACTAGTCAAAAACCAGTACCTGGAATGGGTGCATTTCAGCCACCATCCAAAAAGCACTAAAGGCTCTACACTTAAAATTAGGTTAGGAAAATTGGCTTCATCAACTGTGAGCCTAAGACACTTAACAGTACTGCAGGAGATCACCTGGAATATGACAAGCTCCGCTTCAGAGAGTTTGCGGTGTTCCTCAGTGATATCAGCAGAGAGTCGGCCCTCCTTCCATGCCAGCATGGTCTCCTCTCCATACTGGAAGTGCTCAGCATCCTTCACCTCCCCTGATAAATCATAACAGACTGAGACTAAGCAAGTTGAGGTAGAAAAGAAAAAGCTCTTGCCAACAGAAAATTGTGGTGACCTTAAGCATTTAATAGGCACTCAAGCTTACACTCTTATCATTCACTACTGTAATTAAGTAACGCATGGTTCAGACTGTTACCAGTGATATCGTCAACAGTAGCAGAGGCTTTAAACTTCATGGCGTAGAGGTCAGACACCTCCACCTTACAGCCCTGAGCAGTCAGAGCTGTCACAGCTGCATCTTTAGCTGCAGCGTTAAATGACCCAGTACTCTGGTGGGCGTACACGATCAGAACCTTCTCGGCTGCAACCAGATCAGATAAGCCACATCAAAGTATTGAAGATAATGCTTTTCTTACTCAATGAAATAAACTCATTTCTTCTAGCATAAAGACAAAGTGAAAATGGCATCTAATCTGGAACACACAAAAGCGTTTAGGACTCTTACAAATGACTCACCCATTTTGTGTGGCATGGTCTTCTGCTTGTGATGAGCTAAGGGTCAAGGTGACTTGGAGGGAAACTAGCTGAGACTAACAGGGCTGAGACTGCTGCTCTTGTAATGCTCTCTGGACCAAACACACCCTCTCACACAGCTGCCTGTCAATCAGCAATCACGCTAATCGTCTGTCAGTCAATCAATCAAGAAGTCTGTCATATCTCTCTCTCCCCAGGAGAATCTCAATTGATTTTGTTCGACTCCTCAGGTCCTCGTGGACTCCCAAACTATATGTGTTGAGTGTTGAAAAGAAATTGAGCTGATTATAGATCAGTGTGTTTACATGTGTTGTGGGTGTGTTCGCTATAGGTGCAGATAGGGTTGCAAAGGGAGGGTATATTTCTGGTAACGTACAAAGTTGAAGTTTGGTAACTTTCAAGGATTTTATGTAATTTATAACATGACATCTACTGGCATTTTTTCACCCAGATTATTACAGGTGTCTGTAATTATCTCTGGCTCTCTGTGTGGCCTTATCACATGTAAAATATATAAAATAATACAATACGATGATTTTAGAATAGAAAATATAATGTCAAAGCTGTAAAAGATTATCCTAAATATAACCTAGCAACTTAGTGAATACCACTGGTGTTTAATATGAGGGTTTCAGCCAGGGGCGGAATGGCCCTATTCCTGGTTGGCCAGTCTGATCGGACCTGTATATAGCCTTGGTCCATGGCGTTAGAACACTGCATGCGAACATACCAACTGAGAAGCAAAAACACCATCTGAGATGTTCACAGACCGGGCGCCCTCAGCGCTCACTGTCTGCAGCTGGATGCTTCTAAAAAATACAGGACAAAGACCAAACAAAACAATGGTGCATAAAGATGGAGGAATTCAGATATGATGTCTATGTTTGAGCACTATCCAAATACTTTTAAAAATACGCAAATTGCAACCGTCTTTGAGCTAAAATTGGGATCATCTGCACTGAGTTCACAAAATATTAGGAACACCTGCTCTTTCCATGACAGACTGACCAGGTGAATCCAGGTGAAAGCTATGACCCCTTACTGATGTCACCTGTTAAAGACACTTCAATCAGTGTACATGAAGGGGAGGAGACCGATTTAAAGAAGGATTTATTTTGTTCTAAGACAATTGTCTTCAGGCAATTGAGGCATGGATTGTGAATGTGAAGATAAAATATTTATGTCTCGTTGAACGGGTTATGGTGCACTGGTTTGAGTGTGTCAAGAACTGCAACATGCTGGGTTTTTCTCGCTCCACAGTTTCCCGTGTTTATCAAGAATGGTCCACCATCCTAAACGAAAGCCTCGTGAAGCAGTCAATGCGTAGTCGTTCTTTGCTGATGTGAAGAAGAAACTGAATGAAAGAGAGTACAGCGAGGGAAAAACGACAGGCAAGTAATCTGTATGCACATGGGCCCAATTCAGACATGACTTAACCTTTACGGGATCGGTGTCCCGTATACGGGACGGTTGAGCTACCGTGCGCTAATGTGATTAGCATGACTGTTGTAAGTAACAGCAAACTTTCCAGGACATAGACATATCTTATATTACCAGAAAGCGATTAGTTACCGGAGTGTAACTCCAGTTCTATGAGTGGAGTGGAGCCCCATAGGGGAGCTCTGCTCCTAATGGTTTACCCTCTGCCCTACGGCAGCAGCAGCCTGAGACAAAATTATGCACACACCTACAGCCAATAGGAGTACAGGTGTCCCTATAAGAGGGGGTGCCTCCCCTCAATCAGCCTCCCAAGATATTTTTCTTCAGCGAGACTAGAGAGGGTCGGCAGGGCCTTAAGTCCTATGGGGCTCCGCTCCACTCATAGAACTGGAGTTACACTCCGGTAACTAATCGTTCTATATCGTGGAGCTCCGCCCCATAGGGGAGCTCTGCTCCTAATGGTTTAAGGCGGAGCGTAGCGCTCCAAAATGTACTCCCTGCCGAGCCCAACACTTCCCATCGAAACGAGAAAGTCAAGCCTAGCAATGGCTGCAACCGAGTCCCGCAGTACTGCAACTAAAAAACCCTACGGGCGTCACAATATACCGCGTCATCGGTTAAAAAACCCGCCCCACCTAGTCCAATGGCAATGCCAATGACTAGTGGGCAGATCATCAGAATAGAAGCCATACTAATCTGTACTAGCAGATAGATGTGCCTCAATATCCTGTGAAAACACTACCGACCACTAATGGAATGACATCAAGTGTCACTCTACATTATGAACACGGTAGACCGCCTCACTCACTCAATGGAATCCCAGAGATTAGTGGGCAGGAACAAAAACATGAGTCATACTAACTGAACAAGCAGATAGATGACCTCATATTCTGTTAATCAACGCATGCCTCTACTGTACTGATCCTGTCAGTCAGGATTCATGTCACAAAATATGTTTTCTTATCCAAAGCGGACCTGATGGAAACCCAGTCCATAGTCCTGCTTTTCCCTCTCTTCCTAGCTCCATATCTCCCTTCAGCTATGCTGAGTACAGACCGAGCCAAAGAGTTAGAAAACACATCTGTCAAAAACACGTCTTCCTAACCAAAGCGGACCTGATGGAAACCTGAGTCCACAGTCCTGCTTCTCCTCTCTTTCTTGCTCAAGATCTCCCTTCAGCCACACTGAGTACAGATCGAGCCAGAGAATTAGAAGACATATCTAAGAGATAGAAACGGATAAATGGAGACGGCGTCGACCAGGATGCTGCTCTACAGATATCCTCTACTCCTGTTCCTCTAAAAAGGGCAGTAGAAGCCGCTACTCCACGAGTGGAGTGAGCTCTGATACCCTGAGGCAATTGCCGCCCTGCTACCTCATAAGCTGTCTCAATGCCTTCACAAAGCCAGTGAGACAGCCTCTGTTTTGAAAGAGTCTACCTAGTGCAGCCGCACCGTGACACACAAACAACTGAGGCGATGACCTAATCGCTGCTGTGCGCTCGACGTAACATGCCAAAGCGCGTACCGGGCACAGGCGATGGAGCTTCTCCTCACTCCTCTCTCTATGAGGAGGAGGAGAAAAAGCCCACAGCTCCACGGTCTGTGACCTATATGAACTCTTAATAACCTTCGGCACAAATGCCGGGTTAGGACGTAACACTGCTCTGCTCAGGTCACCATTGATGGCCAGGCAGTCAGGTCTCGTCGAAAGAGCACACAAATCACTGACCCGCTTAGCTGTAGTCAAAGCGAGCAACAGTGCTGTCTTGATAGACAGCATCTTGAGGGGTATTTGATTCAATGGCTCGAACGGCGACTTACATAGCGCTTCGAGTACCAAAGCCAAATCCCACTGAGGAAGCGTGACTCTAGGTGTTGGCCTAAGTCGCCGTGTTCCTAAAAGGAAGCGTTTCACTAGAGGGTGACTAAAGACATTGTCTCTGCCAAAACCCTCATGACAAGCTGAAATCGCTGCTGCAAACACTCTAATCGTGGCAGGCGATTTTTTCTTATCAAACATGAGCTGCAGAAAAGAGAAAATACTCTCCACCTGACAGCTCATGGGGTCCACACCTTGTGTGACACACCATCGTGAAAACACGTTCCATCTACTGGCATACATCTTAGAAGTGGAACTGGCACGTGAACCCTGTATGGTCCTGATCACTGCATCAGATAACCCACGGCGCTCTAGCCTGTCCCTCTCAGCAGCCAGGCCTTCAGTGGTTGGCCGATTATGGGCAATTTCCCTATCGTGCCAGCCGCCTGAGACAACGCGTCCCGTCGATGTGGAATTGGCCAAGGTGGCGCAATCAACATCTGACTCATCTCCGCAAACCACAGAGCCCCGGGCGATCGGGGCGCTATCAGTATCACTGACAGCCCCCTGACCTCACCCTGGCTAGCAGTGGGAGAATGCAGGACAGCGGAGGGAATGCATACAGGAGAACTCTCGGCCACGGTTGGTGCGCAAAGGCGTCCCTTCCCAGTGGCGGTTCGTCCTGTTCCCTCAGAGAGAACCACAGAGGACATTGCGAGTTCACGCGTGACGCGAATAGGTCCACCTCGGCTCTCCCGAATTGTTCCCAAATCTGGAGAACAATGTCTGGATGCAGACACCACTCGTCGTCTCGAGGACCCCCTCTTGACATGAGGTCTGCTCCTACGTTCAAGTAGCCCGGAATGTGTGCTGCTCTCAATGAGCGAAGGTGCTCGTGAGCCCACAGCCACAGTTCCTCTGCCGCCCGATGGAGAGCAGGCGACCTGACACCACCCTGGCGATTTATGTGGGCTACTGTGGTCCGGTTGTCTGACCAGACCAGCACATCGCGACCCCGAAGGGTAGATGCGAAGTGGGTCAGAACCAGTCGAACCGTTTCCAACTCCAGGAGGTTGATGTGACGACCTGATTGAGGCCACACACCTCCTATCGCTTGTGTCTGACATGTCCCTCCCCATCCCGTCAGGGACGCATCCGTGAATACTGGGATGTGAGAGGACACCTTTCCTATCGGGACTCCGTGCGTGAGAACGCGCGAGTTTCTCCAATAGTTTAGGTCTGCACTGAGCGAGAGGGGAACCACCACCAACCGATGACGTTGACGCAATGGGTCTAGTCTTAGTTGGGCGAACCATCGCTGCGTCCTGCGCATGTGCAGGAGTCCCAGCGGAACCACAGAGTGGGCTGACGACATGAGACCCAAAAGTGACATGTTCGACAGCGCCGTCACCGTGTGATTCGGACGACACTTCCTTAGGGCTAGCAACAAGGCTACCCTTCGGGGGTCCGAGATTCGAGCCCTCATCCTCACAGTGTCTAGCTGTATCCCCAGGTAGACAATCTGATGAGTGGGCCAGGGCGCGCTCTTTTTCCAATTCACAGCGAACCCCAGACTTGTGAGATGCATCACTGTCTGTGTTGTGTGAGTGATCGCCAGCTCTGCTGACGGGGCGAGAACCAGTAGGTCGTCCAGGTAGGCTAGTAGCCGTATTCCCTGACGGCGCATCGGTTCCAATGCCGCCTCCACACACTTGGAAAATGTGCGAGGTGCCAGGGCGTACCCAAATGGCATCCTCGTGTATTCGTACGCCACCCCTTGAAAGGCGAACCGCAGAAACTTCCTGTGACGCGGCTGAACCGGCACATGAAAGTACGCGTCCTTTAGGTCTATGCTCGTACAAAAGTCCCCTCTCTGGACACATTCCAGCAGACGTTTTGTCGTTAGCATTCGGAAGGGCCGTTTGGTTATGCTCTCGTTGAGAATGCGTAAATCCAAAATCGGCCTCACTCCCCCCGTCTTTTTGGGCACTAGGAAATAAGGCGAATATAGCCCTTTGTTCCTTTGCTCCCGGGGAACTACTGTCACCACCTCCTTCGCCAAAAGTTCCGTAATCTCTGTCATCAGAGCGGCCACTTTGTCTGGCGTTTTCATCACCGTCTCCACCACTCCCCTGAACGGGGGTGGGGTCCGGTGGAATTGGAGAGCATAACCCTTCTGCAACGTCTGTTCTAGCCAGCGTGAGAGGGTGCAGCTTCTTCGCCACTGCCAGCAATGCTGAGAAAGTGGCTGGGCGCGAAGCT
Source organism: Coregonus clupeaformis (assembly GCF_020615455.1). Taxonomy (NCBI): domain Eukaryota; kingdom Metazoa; phylum Chordata; class Actinopteri; order Salmoniformes; family Salmonidae; genus Coregonus; species Coregonus clupeaformis. Next base: position 31,289,327 of record NC_059214.1, read on the forward strand.
GTGGTGCATCCAGTAGGAAGGACCTGTATTCCTCTATGGCCCTTACCGCCACTGTTCCCCAACATTGAAGTGGTGTAACAGCCCAAGGTGGGCCTCCCTTGAAAGGGAGAGGAAATGCGTTCTGAGAAAGAAAGAGGAGTAGGGACGTCGGTTAAACCCGTAACCGTCGTATTCCTGCCCTCCTTGAACGCATCGCGGGTCTGAATTGCACTGACCGAGGCCAAAGCCTGCGGCAGGGCACCATCCCCAGCAAGCGATTGCGTCATCTTAGGTGACTGCAATTCGCTATCAGAGCCCTTCACTACAGTACTCCTAGAAGTCTGTAGTATGAGGTCTCTATGAGGTAAAACAAGGCGGCGCCTTGATACCTTCTTAACTTTCACCTTCTGTGTGTGTTCAACTCTGCACCCCTGGTGGGTTGATTCACGCTCAGTGTGGTGAGTACTGGCTCGTTCTGTCAGGGGAGCTGATACTTCTGTTATACCCATAACGCTAGTAATCCTGCCCTCCGTGAACGTAGCATGGGTCTGAATCGCATTAACCGAGACCTTGGTCTGCGATAATGCGCCGTCCCCAGATAGCTGCTGTGTTACAATGCCTGGGGGCACCGATACTCTGGGCACCTTGGTGACCGTGGTAATCGGGCCCTCCGTGAACGCAGCATGGGTCTGGCTCGTACTAGTGGAGACCTTAGTCTGTACTAGTGCGCCATCCCCAAATAGCGGCTGCGTCCTCATGTCAGAATCTGACCGGGACTGCTGCCTTCTATGTAAAGCACTTCTTATACGTGAAGTGTGATGTGACGACCTGATTGAGGTCTTCTGGATACCTACTCTTAGTGCCTGTTCAGCAACGCACCCTCAGTGGGCTGAACGGCTCTTAGAGTGGTAAGGAAGAGAGGGTGAGATTTGAACGCTCTCGGACGTATTATGGAAAAGAGGCTCTTTTTTGACAAAGTCAGGTGGAGCCAACTCTTTATTAAACACATCAACAAAATCATTTACATCAGCACCCGTCCCTTCAACCGAAGGGGTGGGGGGAACAGTGGGCGCGTTTCGACACCATCGATGCGTCCTCCATCCTCTCCCCGCGTCCCGTCACGTACGCCTCCTCTTGCCTCCCTTGGAGGGCCAGGTCGGCGTCCTCGTCACCTCCCTCGCCGGCTGTAGTGGGGCTACCGTAGCTGCTGGGAGGGCCGAGCCCGCTCCCTTGCTGCTCATGGCCACCGGATGACGCCGATTACGCCGCCTCGTCGTAGATCCCGGTCTACTTAGAGGGGCGGAGGTAGATGGCCTTTGGGGAGGAGGGGGGCCGAGTCGTCCTGCCAACGGCAGGCTTCTTCTCCTCCTCCAACTTCGAAAAACGCTCCGTCGCCTCTTTGACTGCGACCCCAAAGAGGCCGTCGTCAGAGAGGGGGGCGTTCAAAAGAGACGTCCTGTCTGCCTCTTTCATGGAAGTCAAAGACAACCAGAGGTGTCATTCCCCGACCACCGAAGTGTCATTCCCCGACCACCGCGCAGACTGCGGACGCCTGTGTAAGGTGGAGTATGGCGCCAGAAATTCTGGACGCCTCCTCCACCTCCTCTGGTGCCATCTCTGTCTTACCCGTGGTTAAACGGGACAGAGAGGCCGCCAAGAGGGCAATGTTGTTAGCTGCTGCTACAGCTTGGGCTCCCAACCCAAAAGACTTCTCTAACAGCGACGCTGTGAGTCGGTCCTTCTGGGATGGCAACGTGGCCTTCTTGGAAGAGGGCCAAGGGCTCGAACCCGGTACGAGATATGGCGCTCTCTAACCTGGGGATTCCCTGACCCAGAAGCCTTCCTTCCACTCTCGTGAATGGGAGATACGCTTTTACAGGCGAACGCGCCGCTAAAGGTGCCTCCCACGAGCCTCCAACGTACCTAGCCAAAGAAGGCATGGCAGGAGCCACTGGCTCTGCCGCCTTCCTTGGCCTGGAATAAGGACCGCCCTCCATCATATCAACCTCCGGTGCGGAGGGAAGAGGGGGCAGCTCTATTGCCGTTGAGCAGCTCTCTCAATGAGACCCGGAAAATCCGCTCTCAGAGAGGCTGCAGCGAAAGAGAGAGCTTCTGATCTCTCAGAGCTCGTATCCCCTTCGCTATAGGGACTACAAGCCCTCTCGCTCTCCAAAGGAAAGGGGGGCTTGAAAGTATGAGGGACGGGGTCCGACTGTTCCATTGGAATGCCAGACCCTTCCTCAAAATCCCCATCTTCCCCGAGTCTGCGCCGTCGGACGACGCCTCTGAAGCAGAGGCTAGTATCGACAACACATCCTCAAGGGGGATGTCCTCCCTGAAAAACGCCCAACGCTGCTTCCTCTCCTTTAAAGAAAGGAGGGCGCAGGAGGCGCAATTCGGGGGACTGCAGACACCTTCCTTGGCATGCTGGGATCCCAAACACACGAAACATAAGTCGTGGTGGTCACCGGCCGCCATGGAAGTGCATCTGCACTGAGCTCTGAAAAGAGCTTTTGGGGGTGGAAATTATCCTGGTGTGCTCATTTAGACGACGTTGATGACTGGAATATCAACGGCGTTTTCGTCCTGAGTCTTCGTGCTTCGTCTCTTCTTGGCTCTTCAGTCTAGTCATCCAGTCGCTGAAGAAAAAGGGAGGCTGATTGAGGGGAGGCACCCCCTCTTATAGGGACACCTGTACTCCTATTGGCTGTAGGTGTGTGCATAATTTTGTCTCAGGCTGCTGCTGCCGTAGGGCAGAGGGTAAACCATTAGGAGCAGAGCTCCCCTATGGGGCGGAGCTCCACGATATAGAACTTAAATTCTTATTAATCTAACTGCACTGTCCAATTTACAGTAGCTATTACAGTGAAAAAATACCATGCTATTGTTTGAGGAGAGTGCAAAACAACAACAAAAATTATCACTGCAACTGGTTTGATATATTCACCTCTGACGGTAAATAATGTACTTACATATCTTGCTCTGATTTGTCAACCTAAGGGTCCCAGAGATAAAATGTAGCATAGTTTTGTTTGATAAAATCCGTTTTTATATTCAAATGTATGAACTGTGTTCTACAGTTTGAACCCCTGCTGTCTCTGGCTCCACACACACCCCGCCCGGCCATCTAGAAAGTTAGTGTATAAGCTAATGATCCATCATGTATTGGGAGTGTGTAAACTTACATTTTGTATTACCATATCATTTTTGTATGTTCTCTATAGTTATGTACTTGAAAATGTATCAATTGACCAGACTTGATACAAAATAGTCCAGTATTAAAATGCTTCACTGGATCAATCTGAAACTTTTCACACAAACTGCTTCCATCTAGTGACCAAAATCTAAATTGCAATATTATATTGTGGCCTTTCTCTTGCATTTCAACTTCAAAGTGTTTCCTTTCAAATGGTATCAAGAATATGCATATCCTTGCCTCAGGTCCTGAGCTACAGGCAGTTAAATTTGGGTATGTCATTTTAGGCGAAAATTGAAAAAAAGGGTCTGATTGTTAAGAGGTTAAGCTTGCATAAATTGAATGCAATTCCCTTTTCATGCACTTTTCTCTCTATACATATTCTGACCTTGAACGTAAGCATGAGAATAGAATGCTAGTCATACACTTTTCGTTTTAGGTGGAGCTCAAATAAATGAAGGTGTTTTGGAGGTGTGTCTACAGAAACACCGTATTTTGGACTTGACTTAATGCCACCATGTTTATGCGTAAGGAAACCATGAATAAGGTCGTGGGAACCTGCCGGTTACAAGTGGAAAAACCATCTACTTTCTTTTTCCTGATAGAAATAACAGTATTCTCCATGCACTGTAATTTATAAATTGATAATAGATCGGTAAATTAGTAATCCGTTTAGAGAAGGAGATTGTAAAGACACAGATGATTTTTCCTTATGATCCTTGGAGACGAATGTCAAACCAGCCAAAAGGAAGCAAACTGAAAATCATACCAACATGACATGTATTGCAGACCCTTTTCCACAGTGAAATAAGATTATTCTGTGTATATATAATGTATGTGGACACCCCTTCAAATTAGTGGATTCGGCTATTTCAGCCACACACGTTGCTGACAGGTGTATTAAATCGTAGGAACTGGGTTCTACAGTTTGAACCCCTGCTTCTACAATTTGAACCCCTGCTGTCTCTGGCTCCACACCCACCCCGCCCTATGATGGTGCCAAGTTGAAAGTCACTGAAGAGCTCAGTGACTTTCAACGTGGCACCGTCATAGGATGCCACCGTTCCAACAAGTCAGTTTGTCAAATGTCTACCCTGCTAGAGCTACCCCGGTCAACTGTAAGTGCTGTTATTGTGAAGTGGAAACGTCTAGGTGTGAAGAGGAAACGTCTAGGAGCAACAACGGCTCAGCCGGGACGTGGTAGTTCACTCTAGTGGAAAGCCTTCCCAGAAGATTGGAGGCTGTTATAGCAGCAAAGGGGGGAACCAACTTCATATCAATGCCCATGATTTTGGAATGAAATGTTTGACAAGCAGGTGTCCACATACTTTTGGTCATGTAGTGTATATAAATAGCTGTGCCGTTATTCAGAATTTTAATTGTGTGCCCTCCTAATTTGCATGGATGAAATTTGGAGACCTGAACTATAGGCTTCTGTAGGGCTGAACATGCCAAGTTGATGTATGCGCTTTAGAATGTTTTTTAAATTATTTTATTTAACCTTTATTTAACCAGGTAAGCCAGTTGAGAACAAGTTCTCATTCACAACTGCGACCTGGCCAAGATAAAGCAAAGCAGTGCGATTAAAAACAACAACACAGAGTTACATATGGAATAAACAAAAACAAAACGTACAGTCAATAAAACAATAGAAAATCTATATACAGTGTGTTTAAATGTAGTAAGTTATGGAGGTAAGGCAATAAATAGGCCATAGTGCAAAATAATTACAATTTAGTATTAACACGAGTGATAGATGTGCTGAAGATGATGTGCAAATAGAGATACTGGGGTGCAAATGAGCAAAATAAATCACAATATCAATAACAATATGGGGATGAGGTAGTTGGGTGGGCTAATTACAGATGGGCTGTGTACAGGTGCAGTGATCGGTAAGCTGCTCTGACAACTGATGCTTAAAGTTAGTGAGGGAGAAAAGTGTCTGCAGCTTCAGAAATGTTTGCAGTTCGTTCCAGTCATTTTCAGCAGATAACTGGAAGGAATGGCGGCCAAAGGAGGTGTTGGCTTTGGGGATGACCAGTGAGATATACCTGCTGGAGCGCATCCTACGGGTGGGTGTTGCTATGGTGACCAATGATCTAAGATAAGGTGGGGATTTGCCTCGAAGTGATTTATAGATGACCTTGAGCCAGTGGGTTTGGCGACGAATATGTAGTGAGGGCCAGCCAACGAGAGCGTACAGGTCACAATGGTGGGTAGTATTGTGACACTCTGGCTCTATGGACTTTTATTTATGGAGCCAGGGTTGTTCATTTTCACTTGGGTGTATTTCTATGTTGGTTAGTCTAGGTTGTGTGTTTCTATGTTTGGTCATTGACTCCCAATCGGAGGTGACGAGTGTCAGCTGTCGGCTCGTTATCTCTGATTGGGAGCCATATTTATACTGTTGTGTTTCACTGTGTGTTTGTGGGTTATTGTTCCTGTTCCAGTGTTGTATGTTCTGTCGGTGTCACAGAGGACTTCACGTATCGTCATTTGTTGTTTTTTCGTGGTTGCTTTAATTAAATAAAGTCATCATGTTCACTCCACGCGCTGCGTATTGGTCCGCTCCTTCAGACGATCGTGACAAGTATATGGGGCTTTGGTGACAAAACGGATGGCACTGTGATCCAATTGCGCAGCTGGGTCATGCAGCAAGACAATGATCCAAAACACACAATCAAGTCTACATGAAAATTGCTAAAAAGCAACAAATTGGACGTTTTGGAATGGCCTAGTCAAAGTCCAGACCTAATCCCAATTGAGATGTAGTGGCAGGACTTGAAACGAGCAGTTCATGCTTGAAAACCCACACGTCACTGAGTTAAAGCAGTTCTGCATGGAAGAGTGGGCCAAAATTCCTCCACAGCAACGTGAGAGACTGATCAACAACTACAGGAAGCATTTGGTTGGAGTCATTGCAGCTAAAGGTGGCACAACCAGTTATTGAGTGTAAGGGGGCAATTACTTTTTCACACAGGGGAATTGGGCATTGCATAACTTTGTTTATGAAATAAATATGTAATTGTTGTGGTATTTGTCCACTTATGTTCCCTTTATCTAATATTAGGTTTTGGATTGAAGATCTGATAACATTCAGTATCACAAATATGCAAAAGTGGAGAAAATTAGAAAGGGGGCAAATACTTTTGCATAGCACTGTATATATACAGTGGGGGAAAAAAGTATTTAGTCAGCCACCAATTGTGCAAGTTCTCCCACTTAAAAAGATGAGAGAGGCCTGTAATTTTCATCATAGGTACACGTCAACTATGACAGACAAAATGAGAAGAAAAAAATCCAGAAAATCACATTGTAGGATTATTAATGAATTTATTTGCAAATTATGGTGGAAAATAAGTATTTGGTCAATAACAAAAGTTTCTCAATACTTTGTTATATACCCTTTGTTGGCAATGACACAGGTCAAACGTTTTCTGTAAGTCTTCACAAGGTTTTCACACACTGTTGCTGGTATTTTGGCCCATTGCTCCTTGCAGATCTCCTCTAGAGCAGTGATGTTTTGGGGCTGTCGCTGGGCAACACAGACTTTCAACTCCCTCCAAAGATTTTCTATGGGGTTGAGATCTGGAGACAGGCTAGGCCACTCCAGGACCTTGAAATGCTTCTTACGAAGCCACTCCTTCGTTGCCCGGGCGGTGTGTTTGGGATCATTGTCATGCTGAAAGACCCAGCCACGTTTCATCTTCAATGCCCTTGCTGATGGAAGGAGGTTTTCACTCAAAATCTCATGATACATGGCCCCATTCATTCTTTCCTTTACACGGATCAGTCGTCCTGGTCCCTTTGCAGAAAAATGGCCCCAAAGCATGATGTTTCCACCCCCATGCTTCACAGTAGGTATGGTGTTCTTTGGATGCAACTCAGCATTCTTTGTCCTCCAAACACGACAAGTTGAGTTTTTACCAAAAAGTTATATTTTGGTTTCATCTGACCATATGACATTCTCCCAATCCTCTTCTGGATCATCCAAATGCACTCTAGCAAACTTCAGACGGGCCTGGACATGTACTGGCTTAAGCAGGGGGACACGTCTGGCACTGCAGGATTTGAGTCCCTGGCGGCGTAGTGTGTTACTGATGGTAGGCTTTGTTACTTTGGTCCCAGCTCTCTGCAGGTCATTCACTAGGTTCTGGGATTTTTGCTCACCGTTCTTGTGATCATTTTGACCCCACGGGGTGAGATCTTGCGTGGAGCCCCAGATCGAGGGAGATTATCAGTGGTCTTGTATGTCTTCCATTTCCTAATAATTGCTCCCACAGTTGATTTCTTCAAACCAAGCTGCTTACCTATTGCAGATTCAGTCTTCCCAGCCTGGTGCAGGTCTACAATTTTGTTTCTGGTGTCCTTTGACAGCTCTTTGGTCTTGGCCATAGTGGAGTTTGGAGTGTGACTGTTTGAGGTTGTGGACAGGTGTCTTTTATACTGATAACAAGTTCAAACAGGTGCCATTAATACAGGTAACGAGTGGAGGACAGAGGAGCCTCTTAAAGACGAAGTTACAGGTCTGTGAGTGCCAGACATCTTGCTTGTTTGTAGGTGACCAAATACTTATTTTCCACCATAATTTGCAAATAAATTCATAAAAAATCCTACAATGTGATTTTCAGGATTTTTCTTTCTCAATTTGTCTGTCATAGTTTACGTGTACCTATGATGAAAATTACAGGCCTCTCTCATCTTTTTAAGTGGGAGAACTTGCACAATTGGTGGCTGACTAAATACTTTTTTCCCCACTGTATATATATATATATATATATATATATATATATATATATAAAAACATGTTTTTCATCATTCAATTCCTTTTACCTTTCTTTCCTCTGTCAAGTCCTTGTAAGTTGTTCCTGAGGGTCGCTAGCATTAGTGGGTAATATTAGGCTAACATTGTGCAATAATTTGTGACATGTAGCCTATTTGAATCATTATGGAACTCAGACCACATGTAGCAGGTTAAACCTTGAGCCTGGTGCGCGATTCAAGACGACTGGACCGTTGTCATACAGTTCCATGATTAGTGAGAATTAAGGTAGGATCATTGTTCAACTTATGGTACACTTTTTTTTCCAATTTCCAATATTTTAAGGATGGAACTTAAATATGAAACTTTCAGGAGGATTCAAACCCCTGTATTTTTTTATTCATCAATATATTTAGTGAGTAAAGGTTCTCCAAACAGTTTTATTTATTCATACATACTTTCCTAACCCTAAAATGTGAATTAATAATCTACAAGATGAGAGTATTTTTTATATCTACTTTAATGACTTTTTCATTGGCAAGATTAGCAAATTTAGGCATGACATGCCAGCAACAAACGTCTACCCTACACATCCAAGTATAACTGACCAAATTATGAAAGACAAGCAATGTAATTTTTAATTCTGTGAAGTGAGTGTGGAAGAGGTGAAAAAATGGTTGTCTATCAGCAATGACAAGCCACCTGGGTTTGACAACTTGGGTGGAAAATTACAGATGATAATAGCAGATGATATTGCCACTCCTATTTGTCATATGTTCAATCTTACAGGAAAGTGTGTGCACTCAGGCCTGGAGGCCTGGAAGCAAAAGTCATTCCACTACCCAAGAATAGCAAAGCCCCCTTTACTGGCTCAAATAGCCAACCAATCGGCCTGTTACTAACCCGAATTAAACTTTTGGAAAAATTGTGTTTGACCAGGTACAATGCTATTTAACTGTAAACAAATTGACAACAGACTTTCAGCACGCTTATAGGGAAGGGAATTCAACATGCACGGCACTTACACAAATGACTGATGATTGGCTGAGTGAAATTGATGATTTTGATGATAAAAAAGATTGTTGGAGCTGTTTTGCTAGACTTCAGTGCTGCTTTTGACATTATTGATCATAGTCTGCTGCTGGAAAAACGTACACTACTGGTCAAAAGGTTTAGAACACCTACTCATTCAAGGTTTTTCTTTATTTTTACTATTTTCCACATTGTTGAATAATAGTGAAGACATTAAAACTATTAAATAACACATATGGAATCATGCAGTAACCCAAAAAGTGTTAAACAAATCAAAATATATTTTATATTTGAGATTCTTCAAATAGCCACCATTTGCCTTGATGACAGCTTTGCACACTCTTGGCATTCTCTCAACCAGCTTCATGAGGTAGTCACCTGGAATGGATTTCAATTAACAGGTGTGCCTTTTTAAAAGTTAATTTTTGGAATTTCGTCCTTCTTAATGCGTTTGAGCCAATCAGTTGTGTTGTGACAAAGTAGGGTTGGTATACAGAAGATAGCCCTATTTGGTAAAAGACCAAGTCCATATTAAGGCATGAACAGCTCAAATAAGCAAAGAAAAATGACTTCACTATTATTCTACAATGTGGAAAATAGTAAAAGTAAAGAAAAACCCTTGAATGAGTGTGTTCAAAAACGTAGGTGTTCAAAAACTTTTGACCGGTAGTGTGTGTTATGGCTTAATAACCCCTGCTATTTTATGGATAAAGAGTTACCTGTCTAACAGAACACAGAGAGTGTTCTTTAATGGAAGCCTCTCCAACATAATCCAGGTAGAGTCTGGCATTCCCTAGGGCAGATGTCTAGGCCCCTTACTTTTTTCAATCTTTACTAATGACATGCCACTGGCTTTGATGACTCAAAACGATATACGTCAGCTACTACAGCGAGTGAAATCACTGCAACACTTAACAAAGAGCTGCAGTCAGTTTCAGAATGAGTGGCAAGAAATAAGTTAGTCCTAAATATTTCAAAAAATAAAATTATTGTAATTGGGACAAATCATTCACTAAACCCTAAACCTCAACTAAATCTTGTAATGAATAATGTGGAAATTAGGAAAGTTGAGGCGACTAAACTGCTTGGAGTATCCCTAGATTGTAAACTGTCATAGTCAAAACATGTTTATGCAACAGTAGCTAAGATTGGGAGAAGTCTGTCCATAATAAAGCGCTGCTCTGCCTTCTTAACAACACTATCAACAAGGCAAGTCCTACAGGCCCTAGTTTTGTCGCACCTGGACTACTGTCCAGTTGTGTGGTCAGGTGCCAAAAACAGGGACTTAGGAAAATTACAATTTACTAAGAACAGGGCAGCACTGCTGGCCATTAAAGTACACAGAGAGCTAACATTAATAATATGCATTTCAGTCTCTTATGGCTCAAAGTAGAGAAGGGATTGACTTCATCACTACTTGTTTTTGTAAGAATAATAATAATAATTTTTGTGTGTATGGGTAGTCCCGGGGATCGAACCCACTACCATGGCATTACAAGCACCGTGCTCTACCAGCTGAGCTACAGTGTTGACATACCCCACAAGACATGCCACCAGAGGTCTTTTCACAATCCACAAGTCCATAACAGACTATGGGAGGTGCACAGTACTACACAGAGCCATGGCTACATGGAACTCTATTACAGATCAGGTAACTGACGCAAGCAGTAGAATCAGATTTTTTTTAAACAGATAAAAATACACCTTATGGAACAGCGGGGACTGTGAAGAGACACGCATACACATACACATGCTAACACATGCACTCTACACACATGTACACATTAATTTTCTATTATAGATATGTGGTAGTAGAGCGGTGGCCTGAGGGCACACACTTAATGTTTTGTGAAAAGTGTTATGAAATGTAAAGTAATGTAATATCTTTAATTGTATATAACTGCCTTAATATTGCTGGACTGCAGGACGAGTGAGGGGATCCTTAATAAATACATAATACAATACCAGTTGGTGCTGAAATGGAGACGAATATGCATAAATTGCTTTCTTTCATTGATTCTTATATTCTGACCGGTTCTCTCTATGTATTCTATTGAGTCTCTTGACAAAAGGGATGACTTAAGATAAATGTACTGAAAATCCCATTGAATAAAAACTCCACAAGAAAATCTGTTGGCCAGCAAGTGGGAGGGTTTACAGCGTTTGAATGAAATGTATTTTTAGCGCGTGTTGTGTCGAGTCAAATTGTTGCTAATAATGCTGTAACAAAGGAGTCCGCTTATACTGAACTTTGATCACAAGTTTTATTCATATCACAAGATTTCAGCATAAGTGTACAGATGTATATATCATCCGGAGAGCAGTGATTCCCAAATTACAATGTCTGCTCTGCCGTTTTTGTCTCTAGCCTATACTTATAAGATATACAAAAATATGGGTGGCTCCCTCTACTGTCCAATCCCCTGTCTTGTATGGGGCGTCACCCTAAAAACCATTCCCTTTGACACTAAATAAACATCCTCTCAGATTCCACTTAAAACCTTAACTAAGTCATAATCTTAATACACTACATATTTCCCCCCTTCGAGACTAACTAAAAGTCTCGAAAACAAAAAGAATAGGATTATGACAAGTAACAATTTCTCTTATTGAGTATCTTTAACAATAAACCCCAAAACACTTTTCTCTGGAGTGTAAATACCTTTCTATGAAATATGAACAAATCTTTATGAAGTGTGAATACATTACTATGAAATATGAACAAATCTTTATGAAGTGTGAGAGCGAAAAACCTGTCCGGCAGCCTTCTTTCCAAATATCCATCCATCAATCAAGACAGTAAAATTCTCTCACAATATTCTCTCACAATATCTCGCAAATATGTCTATATTTCATTGCAGACACTGGAATGTAGTCCACTACACTTCATCTCCCCAGCAGTCTCGACTTCCAATGCATCTTTGATGATGGAATCGGAACCTTTCCACACCTTCCTTGTTCCATTTCCTCCTTTCATATTGTCCCTTCATATTGTCCTTGTTTGAGTATTTCAATCTCTACATATTCCCCCAAATGCTTCTGGAAGAAAAGAAAAGACCAAACAGTATCTTTTGCAAAACAACACTTTCAAATTAAAACATCAATATCAACTAAGAATATAAAAATGATATATAAATGATATATGAATCAATAGATAAAAATAGAACAATGTGATTCATTCATACATTTCCCCCCTTTGATTCATAACAACATTCTAAAATCACACTAATATTGAAAAACATTTTAAAAATAATCAAATAATCAAAAAGGATATTTATCCATCAATACTCCATCCAGTCCCACTTGTCCCTCTTCATCCAGATCAGGAACAGTCAACAACGGCATCTGAGTGTTGTCTCCAGGCATCACAACTCCAACCCATCTCAATATCATAGCTTTCTCAAAGGTCAGTAACAAATTACAAAAGAAAAACATCACACACAGTGCTATCAAAGCTGCTATTAAAATCTAAACCATCACTGTTCCCACTGGGCCTAACTGATCTTGCAACCAAGACTTCACTGACCATCCAGCTCCTTCAGATCTACCAAATGCATCCCTTATATTCTTCAATGCATCTATAACACTAGTGATATTATCTGAACTATCTGGAATCAAAGTATAGGTAATATTATCAATATGATCTTCCCAAATGTTACACCATACCATGGAAAAATCCCCACTTCTCTCTTAGACTTATTCTCCAATGATAGGCTTCCCAGACTATGAAATTCCTCTAAAATTGATGCTGGAGCTATCTGCTCCCTTGTAATCAAATGCGATATATTTATGGCTTTAATAACTATCAATGTTGAAAGAGTTAAATTGCTTCTCACTGTTGTTATAATAGACTGAAGTGTTGATGTCCTTGTTGTTACTTCATCCATTCTCCCTAAGACTTTTAACTCCTTACTTGTATTTCCATCTATCACCACTAGTGTCACTCTCTCTTCCTACTAACATTGAAACTTAGCTTACTGTCCTAGAGTTCCTTCAACCCTAGTTCTCCTAACTTGTTTAATCTAATCTTTTCTCCTAACTTTTAAAAACCTCTTCCACTGATTTATTCACAAAAGCCTTTACCACCAATTTTTAGAATATGTGATTGGGTAATCCCCACCTGCTTCTGACTTCTTTACACACAGACTTGGCAAACGATCAAACATCTTTTAGCCTAGTTTGAAATCTCCTGCACCTCTTGGTGTAGGAATGTAACCAAGAATAACTGTCACCCCTTTTAACTTAATTTTTCAGACAGATTGTCTAATAGGCAGTCTAATAGATTATCATAGGAAGGAGGACATTATCTTTTCAAGCAAATATGATTCCCAAAAACCCTACTCTTTTAAATTCTTCTACCAGACAGCCGTCTAGTGTACATCTTATTGTACAGTTCAATTTACACAATGCATCTCTTCCCAACAATGCAATAGGTATATGTTCTAATACCAGTATGTGTATTTTAATTTCTCTTTGATTTTTATAGCAAAGCTCAATTGGTTCCTTAAGAGTAATCAGCTGTTTTACCTTCTCAAATCCCTATCCTAATTAGTTAATTTTACATAGTGAGATGTTTAACCTCTTTAGGCTCAACACAGATAAAAGTTTTTCCTCTATTCACCATCACTTCTCATAGTCCTTTGTTCTCACTTCAGTTGTTAGATATTTTCTTCCTAATCGGTGCTATCAGCTGACACCCCCCTTCGGATCTTCTAGGCACTCTAGAATCCTTGCTCCTTTAAGGGTTCACCTGGAGGACAGGTGATCTTCACTTGCTCCTTTATCTTCCTCAGAAATTCCCTCTGTTGTTTCCTCCTGGCGCATTGCACTCACAGGCAAAGTAACCAACCTGTCCACAATTATAACACTCTTCTGAAAGTTGCTGGAAGTGTGGCTGAAACAATTGCGATTGGAACTGGTCCTGTTGAAGCTGTGGCAGTGATTGTTGATTTGGTTCACTCTGATTCTTCATAACCAAAGCTTGCTTCTTCTCCTTCTTATTCTCCACCAGTTGTATTTGATTGAGTTTTCTGAGAGTTTCTTGGTCCTGTTCTTTCTGGTTGTGTTCCTTTTTCCTGTACAAATCCACTTGATGGGCTATATGATCTGTATAGATGCTTTTTGTCATGCTTCCAAGTCCAACCACCTCTGCCAGTTTACTCCTTACTGGTGAGGGCAGTCCCATCTGCAATTTAGCGCTCAAAATTGACTGCTCAATTTGACTCACATCTGGATCATTTCCAGTAATATTTTTCCACACTTGATGGACTCTTGACACATAGGCTCTCGGATTTTCTTGTTGTCCTAGTGGGTCAATCAGAATATTATCAGGATGCACATTTGTTGGAAATGTATCTTTCAATGCTTTCCACAGACGATTCCTACTTGCAGCCAACAATTCAGGATCATTCACTGCAGTCCCCACATATCTATTCAGTCCCGCTCTCTGAAACATTTCTTCCATACCTGGAATTCCCAGAAGATTAGCAAAAAGTATCTTAATGTCTCCTATAGCAGACTGTGTTCCCACTGTAATTTCTTCCAATTTTGAAATCCAAGGATAGGCTCCATCTTGAAGAGTAGGCAACTTCTCAAGTATATCTGACATATCGGTACTTTGCAAAGGCTTATATTCTAAGTTTTGACCTCGAATGATCACCGGCATAATTTTCTTACTAGTGCCCTCTTTCCTTGGCCTCAATGTATATTTCTTCTCAGATTCTTGGGATTCTTTTCTCAGCAGCTTCTTTTTCTTTATCTTCAGCTTCTTGAGTTGTTCCTCCAGTTCTTTTACTTCTTCTAAACTAGTCGCTTTATCCAAGCACGAGACGCATCGGTCTATATCTCTTTCTATTTCTTCTGTGCTAGTCATTGCTGGATAAAATCCTCTTGAATATGAAGCACCTTTAATCTCCAAATCTTCATCGCTGTCTTCATCTTTGCTTTCATCAGAAATCGGATCTCTTGTTGTCTTCTTCAAACATCTATCACCCCTTCTTTCCGCTCTTGCCAACCTCCGTCTGATCACAGGGTCATATCCACACATGATTTCTTCTGAATCACTCTGATCATCATCATCATCATCGTCATTGTCTTCATCAAGTTCCATTCTCCTGAACCTCATTCTACCCTTAGTTTCCAGACATCTCGGTTTTTTCTTACTTCTGGAGTTTGGATTCATTCTTATGGTAGTTTCTGCTTGTCCTCTCTCTATTATTCGTTCATCTTCATCTCTGATGCAATAATCACCCTCCTGAACGATCACCGGAAGCTGAGGATAAACGTCCCTAAGCTCTACTTCCTTCTCATAAGGTGGGGGTCTTTTTGCTGAATCCGTATGTGAGAAAGGTGTACTAACTTCTGCCATTAGTTTTTCTGTCGCCTTCTCTTCCTTTAGCATTTTCTCTATACCTTTGTTTATCTTATCGCTTGCATCTTTCATCAGTTTTTGTCCTTCATTCTCAAACAGCTTAAGAACACCCAGCTCTCTTTGTCTCTTTTCTTTACGTTGTTCCCCTTTTTTCCCTTTCTTTTGAACTGCTTTATGAATTGACAGAAGCACTTTCATTATGTTGATTACGTCAGGGTTAAGAGTCCCTTCCACTGGCCATGGTTGTTCAATGTCAGGCCAACGTTTGTTCCATTTGCCAGATAACTTTGCAATCCCATTAACTAGAGGATTACTATTTTGTACTATATCAACAGGTGTAATTACCTTCATAGTCCTTATATCCTTTTTCCCCATTGTAACAACTCTTTTATATTCCTTTAATGTGAATTATTTTATTATTTTAGAATATATAGCTTATAGTGTCCTCCCTTTAATTATTAATATAAACTAAAAAAAAAAAAAAAATCCCAATTAAACAATTATTCAATAAATGTATGAATAATAAAAATACTTTTTATTTCTATTTCCTATTTTACTAATTTATCAATTAGTGGCTATCTTACCTTTCCTGATTGAAGGTGGTATGTATAATATCTATAATCCAGCAACACTACAGTACTCATAAACCAATTATTTAATAAGCACCCAATTATCTCAATCTTACAGAATAATGTCAGTATTCGATTCCCAACAGAACTGTAATCAAACTCACTCATGCACAAAAACTCAAAAATGCACATTTTATTCAATCAGTCTTTTGCCAAGTCTCTGTGAAATTGTCATAACATCAAATATCCTGTAGGGGAAGACTTTGTAAACAGAACAGCACTAGCCTGATATTTGACGAGATCCGGTTCAGCAGCCTCTGTTGCGTCACCCCCTGTCACGTGATGTACACGTCAGCACCTCTCTTTCTCTCTCTCTCCTCGTTCCTCCTATCGTCCCTCATATGACAAAAGAACATAGAAACAGAATTTAGCAGTTTA
The DNA here is from genome assembly GCF_020615455.1 of Coregonus clupeaformis. Taxonomy (NCBI): domain Eukaryota; kingdom Metazoa; phylum Chordata; class Actinopteri; order Salmoniformes; family Salmonidae; genus Coregonus; species Coregonus clupeaformis. Next base: position 31,305,673 of record NC_059214.1, read on the forward strand.
TGCAGTCACTGAGTTACTTCAACCATTCAATATTCCTCCGTTCACATTCGCTCTAAGAATTAACTCAGGAATCGCACAAATAGCTCAATAACTTTTTTATTTTATTTATCTACTTAATTATTTTTATTTTTAATCCGTCAACATCTCTCTCTCATTTATCAATTCAATATGTCTCAAGAAAACAGTTTCATCTTCAAACAACAGCCGATGTAACAACCAGAATACACCATTAGACTCTAAATGTCTAATTCTTTGTTCCTCCGTCTGTGTCTCCCCGCAGCACAGTGTAACAGAGGATTGACCTATTTACCCCTACGTCACTCTAGTGTCGTAAAATCACACGCATGCGCAGTATATTCATCACCACGATTTCACCATGGAAGCAGCTCCAGACAACAGAACGTTAGCATTCTGCTATAGCTCCTCTCTTTTACCCTTTATAGACAAACAATAACACTTAACAGTTCACAAGACACCAGGCACCAAGCCCAAGCTAACTAAACACATTTCTGGTGGCTCGTCCCATTCCAATGGACCACCAAGGAAGAAATATTAATCATAACCCACATCAAAAATTGGCATGTAGCATGATTAGCATTTAGCATTAGCATTAGCATGTAGCATGAAGCATAATTAGCAGGCCACGTTAGCATTTCTCCCTCCGCCGTGCCGTAAAATTCAATTTGTTAGCTAAATTTGTGCTACCACGAGAACTGTGGAATCGACACGAGAGATTGCATCAAATAAGCCATTCGTCAACCGCCAGCTGAGGGGCAACATACATCATCAATATACCACGGTCTCCAGCCCATAGGACTCACCTAAAACACATCTAACGCGTTATAGGATTTCTGGCCCACCATAGAGGTCGCCTGTCTACCAGGTCTTGTCCATTATTCACAGCGGCTCTAAGTTACATACACATCTGCCTAGGCATTCCTTATTCCACTTAATCGATTGTTCTTGAACTGTTATTCAAGCAACATCTCTATAGACACTCTATAGGCTCTCTCCCCCCTTTTGCGCTGTCTACCAGTGCAAACAAGTTTAGAATGGTTAGGCCAGACCCCTAGTTCTCAGCAATAAAAGCAAAACAAAGCACACATCGGTCCCCAACGGTACATCTCCCCAGCGCACATACCCAGAAGCAGACGAAGTAAACACACACACAAGACCGTGAGAAATCTCACCTTATGCCGGCATCTTGAGCGAGAGTCACGTCGCTGCTCATGAATATAACACTGAAGAGACGCAGACCGTCCCTTTTCGTGATGCCATTCTGTTGTGTCGAGTCAAATTGTTGCTAATAACGCTGTAACAAAGGAGTCCGCTTATACTGAACTTTGATCACAAGATTTATTCATATCACAAGATTTCAGCATTAGTGTACAGATGTATATCTCATCCGGAGAGCAGTGATTCCCAAATTACAATGTCTGCTCTGCCGTTTTTGTCTCTAGCCTATACTTATAAGATATACAAAAATATGGGTGGCTCCCTCTACTGTCCAATCCCCTGTCTTGTATGGGGCGTCACCCTAAAAACCATTCCCTTTGACAATAAATAAACATCCTCTCAGATTCCACTTAAAACCTTAACTAAGTCATAATCTTAATACACTACACGCGCAAGTTAGCTGCACCTGCATAGCGCATCACGGGCCTAAAAATGTTACGTCTGAATACCAAACACTGAGAAGTGCGTAGGAAAGGTGTGCATAGGAAAGGCATAAATGTCTAAGTCGGGATCGTGCCCATGTTGTATACGGAGGGGAAAAAGGTTGCCCATATTTTCAAGACCTGAGATATTTAATTGATTTATTTGATTTATTACATTTACTAGTTTATTTAGGCAATTTAATTGATTAGTTTAGGCTTGGTCTATTTAGTAGGCTATTCTGACTCACTCATTCAGGGCTTTGGTTCAAAATAAATAAGCACCGACACATCCTTTCTGATCGTCTTTACTTTTTTCCTTCTTTTTTTAAATTATATTTTATTTTCCAGCTGCACGCGTTTAAACTGTAGGTCTATATGGCCTGTGTATGGTCTATGAACAAAAGCCTGAATTAGACAAGTAAAGTTACTTAAACAATTTTTGGCAAAGAAATAACCAATTTAATTAGCAAAAATATTCTGTTCATCACTTGAACGAAATCCTGAATTAGCCAACAAATAGCGCTAAAACAACTTCGAAAACAGTAAATTCATCACTCAGATTGCTTATGTAGGGTTGTAAGGCACAAGTATCCTATTTTTCGAAAATCAAGTGTAATTGCAGCATTTTATTAACCCATGTTCTCGCTCAACTCCGGGACTAGGCTAATTTTTTTTAGTTTTTGCCCTATGCAAATAGTGTGAGAGGAAAGAGACTCTTGGACAGAAACATTTACACCTCAATTAATTTACAAAAGGATAGTCTAATAGCTCGGCTAGGTGGGAAAGCTGCGGTCAGTCATCTAAGCCAGGGTAGGAGGAACAGACTGATAAATAGGAATAGATTTTGATTTGTGCTACCGCAGTTCACAATGCACTAGCAAGTTGGGAGAATACGGTGAATACTGATGATACCAGATGGTAATAGCGTGTCATTTTTAATTATTTGGTTAGGTCACTTCAGTGACCACTTGGAATTAATGCATAAACCATTAACCTTTTGAGTTGTTTCTGTTTTAACCCTGTAATCACACACAATTAACCCTGTAACCAAGTGGGGAAAAAATGACAAAAGAAGGCGCTTCATACGGATTATATGTATATGATTACATGAAATGATTTATTTCAGTTGTTGTGGGACTGGAATGTTACTGAATAGATAACAACAATAGAAAGAAGAATCTAGTGGCAATGGTAGAGAGTCAGGCGGAGAAGGCTTGTTGTAGAGGGTGAGAGAGGAGATTATGGTCACAATCATGGTTGGGCGGAGTATAGGCCTATGTGCTATCGTGTCGCGTCGAATGCTGGTGCTCATTGCTGTCAAACAAAGGAGTCCGCTCATACTGAACCTGGATCATAAGTTTTATTTATATCACAAGCTTTCAGCATGAGTTACAGACTTGCAGGGTCTGGAGAGCAGTGTCCTCGAATTCTAATGGCTGCTCTGACTCCCTCTTTGTCTAGCTCATACTTATAAACAATGGCAGAATATGGGTTGCTCCCTCTTCCGTCCAATCACCGGTCTCCCCTGGGGCGTCACCCTACAACTGCTACTTTTGAACTAAGATAAACATATTTTCTTTGTCCCTCTAGAATAGTCATAATATTTAATACACTACAGTGCTCACTGTGAATGGCCGACGTGAATGCCCTTCACTCAACGTAATTGTTGATAAATAAAATGTTGACCTGCAGAAAGCTTGGTACCCTCTTCTATTAACCACAGAGTCAGTGAAAGTGCATTGTAAATACGTTATAAAGCTGTGGGCCAAGTGTAAATCGTCTGGCAGCCTTACCTATTAAAATCAAATCACATACGTGTTTAGCAGATGTTATTAAGGGTGTATCGAAATGCTTGTGCTTCTATCTCCGACAGTGCAGTAGTATCTAACAATTTCACAACATATACCCAATACATACAAGGAATGGAATTTAAGAATATTTAACTCCCGAGTGGCGCAGTGACTGACTTCTCGTTAAGGTCACGTCGTGCCCAGACAGAGAAACTAATTTACTGCCCCGTCAAAACAAATATGCAGTCTTTTGATTGTAAAAAGTATATGTAATATTATTCCAAGTCCTTCAAACTGGAAATATATAGTTACTGCTCTTAAGTGTCATATCCATTTAATTCAGTGTTTTGTCTCATTGTAAGGGGTCTAATGTAATGTCTGTTAAGTTTGTGTTCTTACTTTTCCCCTTATTAACAACTTTGAGTTGCTATTGCCTTCTATTGGATATTTTCAACCAGTGCCTTTAAAAACTGTTGGTTTGCGTGATTAACACCAGTCATTTAGGCTTCAAACACTGTGCCAGAAAGGTTCTGAATGGATGTGCTTGTTTTACCTCCCTGAGATATCCAGAGCAGCCGATCCTGGCACGAGTACCCACTTCCTCCCATTGATTGTGGAGAATAGCCTTCCTGTCAGCGTATGGGAGATGACAACCATAGCAGAGCAGGATGGGTGATCTCCCTCCAGACAAACATACCCTGGCCCAAACCCTGCAACTATGTCTGACAAGCATGGCTGCTTCAGAGCCTATACATGCTCAAATATACCCACCCTTGACACAGGTTACATGCCACAAACCTCAATTACCCGTTCAGGGAAAACTCCCTGGCCCTATGGCAAACACTCGCACAAACACTGCAATAAGCTTGAGCTCGCCCTTAGTTGTGCTTCCTGTGTCTTGGAACAGCAGTCCCAGATGAACCCAAGGGCTCGGACCATGTTCCCAATGTGCCTCCACTGTGGAATTAAGTGCTTCCCACCAAAACAAGGGAGCTCCCCTGACTCCAAACCGATCCTAGAGGTACATTTTCACTAAACAGTTGCAGAAATCCTAATCTGGAGTAACAAGCAGTGTATTCATAGCACAATGCAATAACTTAGCGCTGAATGTAAAGAAAGCCCTCTGCGACCTTGCCTATGGTAAGCCTTCTCCTAAACGGATCAATTTCTTCCCGCTGTATGGAAGCTGAGGGCTTTGAGTGGCAGGGTACAGGCCCCGCCGGTTGACCCAAACCAAAGCGGCATGTGGGAGAGGGGTCAAGCCACCCCATACCCAGTCCGTCAGTGAGAGCATACAGGTCACAGCATGTCTGCGTGGGGAGAGTATGGAACTGAGTGTTATGAAGCTGCTTTTGTAAAGTAGTGAGCCTCAACCCAGTGGCTACCATACAAGATTAGTGAACTAAACAAAATACTTGAATGCCATCAGAAAATGTGGAAGACTGCAGACGAGTTAATTAGTCAGTTGACCAACTATGAAACCTAGGTTAAAGCATTGAATAACAAGTGTGGTATTAAAGTGAACACCATTCAGTTTAAGGAAGCCAATCTTTATTTGTTATTTAGAGCATAAGCAGCATGTGTAGGGATGACAGTCCTCCAGTATCCTTCACACCCCAGCTTTGAGCTGGCTGTTGGGTGGGAGGGGCTTGCCCAGGTGGATTCCGACAGACAGGCCAAACGCATTGGCTGAGTGCTTCTCCTGGACATCCTCTTTGAGCTGGAAGCCCCTCCCACCATCAAAGCTGTCAGAGGGTGTGAAAGTAAGCGGTACTTCTCCCAGAAGCCCTTGCAGCCGTGTGCGCCATGCCTCCAGCATGCTGTCCCGAGCATCAGCGGGGATGTGGGGTGGAGCCCAGAAGATCTGAGGAGCCAGAACCTGGAAACCACAGTAGTGCAGGATGCCGTTCTAAAGAGAGGGAATGAACTTATTCAATAACCATGCTAAAGTATATAAAACATGAATTGATTTGTCCAACTGAAGCAGTCCTCCAATCATTAAAATTAGCACTTTCCAACCTGGAAGTCAAATGTTTATAATAAAAGCAGACATCCAGTGGAGATAACATATAGAAAGCAAAAGCACGTTGCAGTACAGCAGTCTACATGCTGGTAGTGTCAGCCAAGCCTAACATACCTGCAGTGGCCACAGGGTGACGTTCATGTCTCCATTGATACCATTGGCACTGAACATAGACTCCTGGGATCCAGTGGTGAAGGACAGCATGGCTTTCTTGTCCTGGAGGGAAACAAGGTGAGGAGACATTGATATGAATGGACCACATAATGGGAGGAACCTTGAAGGAGCATGTAAACCAACCATTTGTGGTGTTATTAAAAGGCCCATTGCAGTAAATGTCTCCTGTGTCATTGTACAACAGCTGATGTAACAGTAAGAGCAAAATCTGAGTCATTTCTTGATCATTGCTGGTTGAAAATGTAATCTACATAGATCCCCTACCTTGAAGATGCCCTGGCTGTACCTCTTTTCTGAGGTGTAGGCAAATCCCAGTGTGAGCACCCGGTCCATCCAGCCCTTCATGATGGCAGGAACAGTGAACCAGTACATAGGAAACTGAGAGATGAGACACTAGTCAAAAACCAGTACCTGGAATGGGTGCATTTCAGCCACCATCCAAAAAGCACTAAAGGCTCTACACTTAAAATTAGGTTAGGAAAATTGGCTTCATCAACTTTGAGCCTAAGACACTCAACAGTACTGCAGGAGATCACCTGGAATATGACAAGCTCCGCTTCAGAGAGTTTGCGGTGTTCCTCAGTGATATCAGCAGAGAGTCGGCCCTCCTTCCATGCCAGCATGGTCTCCTCTCCATACTGGAAGTGCTCAGCATCCTTCACCTCCCCTGATAAATCATAACAGACTGAGACTAAGCAAGTTGAGGTAGAACAGAAAAAGCTCTTGCCAACAGAAAATTGTTGTGACCTTAAGCATTTAATAGGCACTCAAGCTTACACACTTATCATTCACTACTGTAATTAAGTAACGCATGGTTCAGACTGTTACCAGTGATGTCGTCAACAGTAGCAGAGGCTTTAAACTTCATGGCGTATAGGTCAGACACCTCCACCTTACAGCCCTGAGCAGTCAGAGCTGTCACAGCTGCATCTTTAGCTGCAGCGTTAAATGACCCAGTACTCTGGTGGGCGTACACAATCAGAACCTTCTCGGCTGCAACCAGATCAGATAAGCCACATCAAAGTATTGAAGATAATGCTTTTCTTCCTCAATGAAATAAACTTTTTCTTCTAGCATAAAGACAAAGTGAAAATGGCATCTAATCTGGAACACACAAAAGCGTTTAGGACTCTTACAAATGACTCACCCATTTTGTGTGGCATGGTCTTCTGCTTGTGATGAGCTAAGGGTCAAGGTGACTTGGAGGGAAACTAGCTGAGACTGCTGCTCTTGTAATGCTCTCTGGACCAAACACACCCTCTCACACAGCTGCCTGTCAATCAGCAATCACGCTAATCGTCTGTCAGTCAATCAATCAAGAAGTCTGTCATATCTCTCTCTCCCCAGGAGAATCTCAATTGATTTTGTTCGACTCCTCAGGTCCTCGTGGACTCCCAAGCTATATGTGTTGAGTGTTGAAAAGAAATTGAGCTGATTATAGATCAGTGTGTTTACATGTGTTGTGGGTGTGTTCGCTATAGGTGCAGATAGGGTTGCAAAGGGAGGGTATATTTCTGTTGAAGTTTGGTCACTTTCAAGAATTTTATGTAATTTATAACATGACATCTAGTGGCATTTTTCCACCCAGATTATTACAGGTGTCTGTAATTATCTCTGGCTCTCTGTGTGGCCTTATCACATGTAAAATATATAAAATAATACAATACGATGATTTTAGAATAGAAAATATAATGACAAAGCTGTAAAAGATTATCCTAAATATAACCTAGCAACTTAGTGAATACCATTGGTGTTTAATATGAGGGTTTCAGCCAGGGGCGGAATGGCCCTATTCCTGGTTGGCCAGTCTGATTGGACCTGTGTTTGCCAGTCTGATCGGACCTGTATATAGCCTTGGTCCATGGCGTTAGAACACTGCATGCGAACATACCAACTGAGAAGCAAAAACACCATCTGAGAAGTTCACAGACCGGGCGCCCTCAGCGCTCACTGTCTGCAGCTGGATGCTTCTAAAAAATACAGGAAAAAGACCAAACAAAACAATGGTGCATAAAGATGGAGGAATTCAGATATGATGTCTATGTTTGAGGACTATCCAAATACTTTAAAAAATACGCAAATTGCAAACCGTCTTTGAGCTAAAATTGGGATCATCTGCACTGAGTGTACAAAATATTAGGAACACCTGCTCTTTCCATGACAGACTGACCAGGTGAATCCCGGTGAAAGCTATGACCCCTTACTGATGTCACCTGTTAAAGACACTTCAATCAGTGTACATGAAGGGGAGGAGACCGATTTAAAGAAGGATTTATTTTGTTCTAAGACAATTGTCTTCAGGCAATTGAGGCATGGATTGTGAATGTGAAGATAAAATATTTATGTCTCGTTTAACGGCGTATGGTAGAAGATGCCAGGTGCACTGGATTGAGTGTGTCAAGAACTGCAACATGCTGGGTTTTTCTCGCTCCAAAGTTTCCCGTATTTATCAAGAATGGTCCACCATCCTAAACGAAAGCCTCATGTGAAGCAGTCAATGCGGAGCCGTTCTTTGCTGATGTGAAGAAGAAACTGAATGAAAGAGAGTACAGCGAGGGAAAAACGACAGGCAAGTAATCTGTATGCACATGGACCCAATTCAGACCTGACTTAACCTCTACGGGAGCTACCGTGCGCTAATATGATTAGCATGACTGTTGTAAGTAACAGCAAACTTTCCAGGACATAGACATATATTATATTACCAGAAAGCTTACATTCTTATTAATCTAACTGCACTGTCCAATTTACAGTAGCTATTACAGTGAAAAAAGACAATGCTATTGTTTGAGGAGAGTGCAAATCAAGAACAAAAATTATCACTGCAACTGGTTTGATATATTCACCTCTGACGGTAAATAATGTACTTACATATCTTGCTCTGATTTGTCAACCTAAGGGTCCCAGAGATAAAATGTAGCATAGTTTTGTTTGATCAAATCCATTTTTATATTCAAATGTATGAACTGTGTTCTACAGTTTGAACCCCTGCTGTCTCTGGCTCCACACACCCCGCCCGGCCTAGAAAGTTAGTGTATAAGCTAATGATCCATCATGTATGACATTCCTGGGAGTGTGTAAACTTACATTTTGTATTACCATATCATTTTTGTATGTTCTCTATAGTTATGTACTTGAAAATGTATCAATTGACCAGACTTGATACAAAATAGTCCAGTATTAAAATGCTTCACTGGATCAATCTGAAACTTTTCACACACACTGCTTCCATCTAGTGACCAAAATCTAAATTGCAATATTATATTGTGGCCTTTCTCTTTTATTTCAACTTCAAAGTGTTTCCTTTCAAATGGTATCAAGAATATGCATATCCTTGCTTCAGGTCCTGAGCTACAGGCAGTTAAATTTGGGTATGTCATTTTAGGCGAAAATTGAAAAAAAGGGTCTGATCGTTAAGAGGTTAAGCTTGCATAAATTGAATGCAATTCCCTTTTTATGCGCTTTTCTCTCTATACATATTCTGACCTTGAACTTAAGCATGAGAATAGAATGCTAGTCATACACTTTTCGTTTTAGGTGGAGCTCAAATAAATGAAGGTGTTTTGGAGGTGTGTCTACAGAAACACCGTATTTTGGACTTGACTTAATGCCACCATGTTTATGCGTAAGGAAACCATGAATAAGGTCGCAGGAACCTGCCAGTTACAAGTGGAAAAACCATATTATGTATTCTCCATGCATTGTAATTTATAAATTGATAATAGATCGGTAAATTAGTAATCCGTTTAGAGAAGGACATTGTAAAGGCACAGATGATTTTTCCTTATGATCTTTGGAGACGAATGTCAAACCAGCCAAAAGGAAGCAAACTGAAAATCATACCAACATGACATGTATTGCAGACCCTTTTCCATAGTGAAATAAGATTATTCTGTATATACAGTGGGGAAAAAAGTATTTAGTCAGCCACCAATTGTGCAAGTTCTCCCACTTAAAAAGATGAGAGAGGCCTGTAATTTTCATCATAGGTACACGTCAACTATGACAGACAAATTGAGAATTTTTCTTTCCAGAAAATCACATTGTAGGATTTTTTATGAATTTATTTGCAAATTATGGTGGAAAATAAGTATTTGGTCACCTACAAACAAGCAAGATTTCTGGCTCTCACAGACCTGTAACTTCTTCTTTAAGAGGCTCCTCTGTCCTCCACTCGTTACCTGTATTAATGGCACCTGTTTGAACTTGTTATCAGTATAAAAGACACCTGTCCACAACCTCAAACAGTCACACTCCAAACTCCACTATGGCCAAGACCAAAGAGCTGTCAAAGGACACCAGAAACAAAATTGTAGACCTGCACCAGGCTGGGAAGACTGAATCTGCAATAGGTAAGCAGCTTGGTTTGAAGAAATCAACTGTGGGAGCAATTATTAGGAAATGGAAAACATACAAGACCACTGATAATCTCCCTCGATCTGGGGCTCCACGCAAGATCTCACCCCCGTGGGGTCAAAATGATCACAAGAACGGTGAGCAAAAATCCCAGAACCACACGGGGGACCTAGTGAATGACCTGCAGAGAGCTGGGACCAAAGTAACAAAGCCTACCATCAGTAACACACTACGCCGCCAGGGACTCAAATCCTGCAGTGCCAGACGTGTCCCCCTTCTTAAGCCAGTACATGTCCAGGCCCGTTTGAAGTTTGCTAGAGTGCATTTGGATGATCCAGAAGAGGATTTGGAGAATGTCATATGGTCAGATGAAACCAAAATAGAACTTTTTGGTAAAAACTCAACTCGTCGTGTTTGGAGGACAAGGAATGCTGAGTTGCATCCAAAGAACACCATACCTACTGTGAAGCATGGGGGTGGAAACATCATGCTTTGGGGCTGTTTTTCTGCAAAGGGACCAGGACGACTGATCCGTGTAAAGGAAAGAATGAATGGGGCCATGTATCGTGAGATTTTGAGTGAAAATCTTCTTCCATCAGCAAGGGCATTGAAGATGAAACGTGGATGGGTCTTTCAGCAATGATCCCAAACACACCGCCCGGGCAACGAAGGAGTGGCTTCGTAAGAAGCATTTCAAGGTCCTGGAGTGGCCTAGCCAGTCTCCAGATCTCAACCCCATAAAAAATATTTTGGAGGAAGTTGAAAGTCCGTGTTGCCCAGCGACAGCCCCAAAACATCACTGCTCTACAGGAGATCTGCATGGAGGAATGGGCCAAAATACCAGCAACAGTGTGTGAAAACCTTGTGAAGACTTACAGAAAACGTTTTACCTGTGTCATTGCCAACAAAGGGTATATAACAAAGTATTGAGAAACTTTTGTTATTGACCAAATACTTATTTTCCACCATAATTAGCAAATAAATTCAGAAAAAATCCTACAATGTGATTTTCAGGATTTTTTTCTTCTCATTTTGTCTGTCATAGTTGACGTGTACCTATGATGAAAATTACAGGCCTCTCTCATCTTTTTAAGTGGGAGAACTTGCACAATTGGTGGCTGACTAAATATTTTTTTTCCCCACTGTATAATGTATGTGGACACCCCTTCAAATGAGTGGATTCGGCTATTTCAGCCACACACGTTGCTGACAGGTGTATAAAATTGTAGGAACTGGGTTCTACAGTTTGAACCCCTGCTTCTACAGTTTGAACCCCTGCTGTCGTGGCACCGTCATAGGATGCCACCGTTCCAACAAGTCAGTTTGTCAAATTTCTACCCTGCTAGAGCTGCCCCGGTCAACTGTAAGTGCTGTTATTGTGAAGTGGAAACGTCTAGGTGTGAAGAGGAAACGTCTAGGAGCAACAACGGCTCAGCCGGGAAGTGGTAGTTCACTCTAGTGGAAAGCCTTCCCAGAAGAGTGGAGGCTGTTATAGCAGCAAAGGGGGGAACCAACTCCATATCAATGCCCATGATTTTGGAATGAAATGTTTGACAAGCAGGTGTCCACATACTTTTGGTCATGTAGTGTATATAAATAGCTGTGCCGTTATTCAGAATTTTAATTGTGTGCCCTCCTAATTTGCATGGATGAAATTTGGAGACCTGAACTATAGGCTTCTGTAGGGATGAATATGCCAAGTTGATGTATGCGCTTTAGAAAGTATTTTTTATATTTTTTATTTAACCTTTATTTAACCAGGTAAGCCAGTCGAGAACAAGTTCTCATTTACAACTGCGACCTGGCCAAGAAAAGGAAAGCAGTGCGATAAAAACAACAACAACACAGTTACATATGGAATAAACAAAAACAAAATGTACAGTCAATAACACAATAGAAAATCTATATACAGTGTGTTTATATGTAGTAAGTTATGGAGGTAAGGCAACAAATAGGCCATAGTGCGAAATAATTACAATTTAGTATTAACACGAGTGATAGATGTGCAGAAGATGATGTGCAAATAGAGATACTGGGGTGCAAATGAGCAAAATAAATAACAATGTAAATAACAATATGGGGATGAGGTAGTTGGGTGGGCTAATTACAGATGGTCTGTGTACAGGTGCAGTGATCGGTAAGCTGCTCTGACAACTGATGCTTAAAGTTAGTGAGGGAGATAAGTGTCTCCAGCTTCAGAGATTTTTGCAGTTCGTTCCAGTCATTTGCAGCAGATAACTGGAAGGAATGGCGGCCAAAGGAGGTGTTGGTTCTGGGAAATGACCAGTGAGATATACCTGCTGGAGCGCATCCTACGGGTGGGTGTTGCTATGGTGACCAATGATCTAAGATAAGGCGGGGATTTGCCTAGAAGTGATTTATAGATGACCTGGAGTCAGTGGGTTTGGCGACGAATATGTAGTGAGAGCCATCCAACGAGAGCGTACAGGTCACAATGGTGGGTAGTATATGGGGCTTTGGTGACAAAACGGATGGCATTGTGATAGACTACATCCAATTTGCTGAGTAGAGTGTTGGAAGCTATTTTGTAAATGACATCGCCGAAGTCAAGGATCTGTAGGATAGTCAGTTTTACGAGGGCATGTTTAGCAGCATGAGTGAAGGAGGCTTTGTTGCGAAATAGGAAGCAGATTCTAGATTTAACTTTGGATTGGAGATGCTTAATGTGAGTCTGGAAGGAGAGTTTACGGTCTAACCAGACACCTAGGTATTTGTAGTTGTCCACATATTCTAAGTCAGACCCGCCGAGAGTAGTGATTCTAGTTGGGCGGGCGGGTGCAAGCAGCGTTCGATTGAAGAGTATGCATTTAGTTTTACTAGCGTTTAAGAGCAGTTGGAGGCCACGGAAGGAGTCTTGTATGGCATTGAAGCTCATTTGGAGGTTTGTTAACACAGTGTCCAATGAAGGGCCAGATGTATACAAAATGGTGTCGTCTGCGTAGAGGTGCATCTGAGAGTCACCAGCAGCAAGAGCGACATCATTGATATACACAGAATAGAGTCGGCCCGAGAATTGAACCCTGTGGCACCCCATAGAGACTGCCAGAGGTCCAGACAACAGGCCCTCCGATTTGACACATTGAACTCCATCTGAGAAGTAGTTGGTGAACCAGGCGAAGCAGTCATTTGAGAAACCAAGGCTATTTAGTCTGCCAATAAGAATGCAGTGATTGACAGAGTCAAAAGCCTTGGCCAGGTCGATGAAGACGGCTGCACAGTACAGTCTTTTATCGATTTGCAGTTATTATATCGTTTAGGACCTTGAGCGTGGCTGAAGTGCACCCATGACCCACTCGGAAACCAGATTGCATAGCGGTGAAGGTACGGTGATTATATGCCCAAGCTTTTCTCCATTTTATTTTACAATTCGTATCATGTTAAATATTATCCACTATCAGGAGCCACCCTCAGTAATACCCACATATATGTATACAGTGCTATGAAAAAGTATTTGCCCCCTTTCTAATTTTCTCTACTTTTGCATATTTGTGATACTGAATGTTATCAGATCTTCAACCAAAACTTAATATTAGATAAAGGGAACATAAGTGAACAAATAACACAACAATTACATATTAATTTCATTTATTTAATAAACAAAGTTATGCAACACCCAATTCCCCTGTGTGAAAAAGTAATTGCCCCCTTACACTCAATAACTGGTTGTGCCACCTTTAGCTGCAATGACTCCAACCAAATGCTTCCTGTAGTTGTTGATCAGTCTCTCATGTCGCTGTGGACCAAATTATGAAAGACAAGCAATGTAATTTTGAATTCTGTGAAGTGAGTGTGGAAGAGGTGAAAAAATGGTTGTCTATCAGCAATGACAAGCCACCTGGGTTTGACAACTTGGGTGGAAAATTACAGATGATAATAGCAGATGATATTGCCACTCCTATTTGTCATATGTTCAATCTTACAAGAAAGTGTGTGCACTCAGGCCTGGAGGCCTGGAAGCAAAAGTCATTCCACTACCCAAGAATAGCAAAGCCCCTTTACTGGCTCAAATAGCCAACCAATCAGCCTGTTACGAACCCGAATTAAACTTTTGGAAAAATTGTGTTTGACCAGATACAATGCTATTTTACTGTAAACAAATTGACAACAGACTTTCAGCACGCTTATAGGGAAGGGAATTCAACATGCACGGCACTTACACAAATGACTGATGATTGGCTGAGTGAAATTGATGATTTTGATGATAAAAAAAGATTTTTGCTAGACTTTTGCTAGACTTCAGTGCTGCTTTTGACATTATTGATCATAGTCTGCTGCTGGAAAAACGTACACTACTGGTCAAAAGTTTTAGAACACCTACTCATTCAAGGTTTTTCTTTATTTTTACAATTTTACACATTGTAGAATAATAGTGAAGACATCAAAACTATGAAATAACACATATGGAATCATGCAGTAACCCAAAAAGTGTTAAACAAATCAAAATATATTTTATATTTGAGATTCTTCAAATAGCCACCATTTGCCTTGATGACAGCTTTGCACACTCTTGGCATTCTCTCAACCAGCTTCATGAGGTAGTCACCTGGAATGGATTTCAATTAACAGGTGCCTTCTTAAAAGTTAATTTTTGAATTTCTTCCTTCTTAATGCGTTTGAGCCAATCACTTGTGTTGTGACAAAGTAGGGTTGGTATACAGAAGATAGCCCTATTTGGTAAAATAACAAGTACATATTATGGCAAGAACAGCTCAAATAAGCAAAGAAAATGACTTCACTATTATTCTACAATGTGGAAAATAGTACAAGTAAAGAAAAACCCTTGAATGAGTAGGTGTTCAAAAACTTTTGACCGGTAGTGTGTGTTATGGCTTAACACCCCCTGCTATTTTGTGGATAAAGAGTTACCTGTCTAACAGAACACAGAGAGTGTTCTTTAATGGAAGCCTCTCCAACATAATCCAGGTAGAGTCTGGCATTCCCTAGGGCAGATGTCTAGGCCCCTTACTTTTTTCAATCTTTACTAATGACATGCCACTGGCTTTGATGACTCAAAACGATATACGTCAGCTACTACAGCGAGTGAAATCACTGCAACACTTAACAAAGAGCTGCAGTCAGTTTTGGAATGAGTGGCAAGAAATAAGTTAGTCCTAAATATTTCAAAAATAAAAGCATTGTAATTGGGACAAATCATTCACTAAACCCTAAACCTCAACTAAATATTGTAATGAATAATGTGGAAATTAAGAAAGTTGAGGCGACTAAACTTATTGGAGTATCCCTAGATTGTAAACTGTCATAGTCAAAACATGTTTATGCAACAGTAGCTAAGATTGGGAGAAGTCTGTCCATAATAAAGCGCTGCTCTGCCTTCTTAACAACACTATCAACAAGGCAAGTCCTACAGGCCCTAGTTTTGTCGCACCTGGACTACTGTCCAGTTGTGTGGTCAGGTGCCAAAAACAGGGATTTAGGAAAATAATCTGTAAAAGTTTGTGAGGGTTTTAGGTGCCAAGACACATTTCTTCAGCCTCCTTAGGTTAAAGAGGCTCTGTTGCGCCTTCTTCACCACACTGTCTGTGTGGGTGGACCATTTCAGTTTGTCAGTGATGTGTACGCCAAGGAACTTGAAGCTTTCCACCTTCTCCACTGCGGTTCCGTCGATGTGGATAGGGGGGTGCACCCTCTGCTGTTTCCTGAAGTCCACGATTGAGAGGGTGAGAGGTTATTTTCCTGGCACCACAATCCCAGAGCCATCACCTCCTCCCTGTAGGCGGTCTCGTCATTGTTGGTAATCAAGCCAACTACTGTTGTGTTGTCTGCAAACTTGATGAATGAGTTGGAGGCGTGCTTGGCCACGCAGTCATGGGTGAACAGGGAGTACAGGAGGGGGCTGAGCACGCACCCTTGTGGGGCCCCAGTTTTGAGGATCAGTGAAGTGGAGATGCTGTTTCCTACCTTCACCACCTCGGGGCGGCCCGTCAGGAAGTCCAGGACCCAGTTGCACAGGGCGGGGTTCAGACCCAGGGCCTCGAGCTTAATGATGAGCTTGGAGGGTACTAAGGTGTTGAATGCTGAGCTATAGTCAATGAACAGCATTCTTACATAGGTATTCCTGTTGTCCAGATGGAGTAGGGCAGCATGCAGTGTGATGGCGATTACATCGTCTGTGGATCTATTGGGGCGGTAAGCAAATTGAAGTGGGTCTAGGGTGACAGGTAAGGTAGAGGTGATATAATCCTTGACTAGTCTCTCAAAGCACTTCATGATGACAGAGGTGAGTGCTACGGGGCAATATTCATTCAATAAATTGTTATAAAAAAGAAGCCATCCACCTTTGATGGGCTATCAGCAGGACAATAGACTCTTGCCAAGTTAATTTTTATGAACTTGAAATGTATTAAAGAATATTTTAGCTATAATAATACTAATTATAATAATACATAAGAAGGATATCAAGGAGGGTAGGAGGAGTGCATGCTGTGTGCTTGTTACAGTATTTGTCTCAAACATGTTCTGTTGGATTACAATATTTTTCTGACCGTTTGGAACAGTTTAAACAACACCACAAGTACAATAACAATTTACAAACAAATATAATCAATTCCATATAGTCTAAAAAGGTATTAAAGTGTTTAATACAGCCAAGATTAAAAACAGTTGCATGCATTTGTGAATGGAATTGCTTTAGCTGACATGTTGTGGTTTATTTATTGTTAAATTATTTAAGGATCCATATGTTATTTTGTTTTGTAACTAAAATGCTTGACTGTATTTAAAGGCATGAATGACTTGTATACTGTCACGGATTCTGCCGAGGCTGCTCCTCCTCCTTGCTCGGGCAGGCTTCGGCGTTCGTCGTCCCCGGAGTACTCGCTGCTGCCGTTCGATGTTATCGGTGTCTGTCTAGTTTTGTTTGTATTGTTTACACCTGTTCCACATTATGTTTGATTGTTGCCCTATAATTATCCCTTCACGTATGTCGTTTGTGAGCGGGTTATTGCCTCCCTGCGTGGAGTTATTCTGTGTTCATCTTTTCAGTATCGGATTAAAGTACGTTTCCGAGAGTCCGTGTCCTGCGCCTGACTTCTTCAACCGCATCTCACTGACAGACGTGACATATACTGTGTAATGAGATGAACGAATTAAGGAATGATTGATTGATATATATTGAAGTAGACCTTTAGGCCAATAACACTAAATGAGGACCCACTGTAAGTACATGGGGGCTGCCATCTTTATGCACCTTCGCCATTACAACACTTGTGGACCAATTTACCTGGATGAGATTAAATACGTGCAGCATTGAGTGAATGTAAAGCAATTACATGAAATGACGACTGGCGAGCCTCTCTATGTTACACAAATACCTAGTTAACGTGGGGGAAAGTGAAGTTAGCAAGCGCATGCGAGAGGGAAGCTACCGACACACACACATTTTACATTTACATTTTAGTCATTTAGCAGACGCTCTTATCCAGAGCGACTTACATGAGCAATTAGGGTTAAGTGCCTTGCTTAAGGGCACATCGACAGATTTTTCACCTAGTCAGCTCGGGGATTAGAACCAGCGACCTTTCGGTTACTGGCACAACGCTCTTACCCACTAAACTACACACCCTTTTAACAGCTAGCTAACCTCTATTATTGATAGTTCTTCTGGTAACTAATAATTGTTTCTACATAACCAGGAAAATCCATTGAACTTTATATCAGTATTTAGCAGCTACGTATTATATATGAACAGGTTATTACTGCGTTCTTACCTAGTGGTTGGCGTCTTACTGTAAGTATCCGTACACTGCCTTATTGACTATCGGTGGAGCTAGCTGGTGAAGCAAGCTCTTGGCTAAACCCAGTCAGGAGAAGAGGGAAAACATTTTCTCCCAGAGAAAAGCATTTCATGCAGTTATTCGCTGTTCCTTCAATTAAGTTGTGACCTCCAGTTCTGATATAACTGCTGCTATAGCAGCATCAACACCAACCTCAAGAGCAGCCATTGTTATGATTTTCGACTTCTTCACCCAGTACAGGTGCTTTTCATTGTCGTCATCAACTAAACCAGCCCCACAGATTATCAGAGGACACTGATTGGTCCGGCCATATGGTGGATGGAAGGAAGGGGCTCAAACGGTTTGAATCTGGTCGTGGCCACACTGCATCCTTGCAACGAAAAAGAATAACTGATATCCTGTTTTTGGTCATAATTGTTTATGACTGACTTCTCGTTAAGGTCACGTCGTGCCCAGACAGAGAAACTAATTTACTGCCCCGTCAAAACAAATATGCAGTCTTTTGATTGTAAAAATTCTGTAATATTATTCCAAGTCCTTCAAACTGGAAATATATAGTTACTGCTCTTAAGTGTCATATCCATTTAATTCAGTGTTTTGTCTCATTGTAAGGGGTCTAATGTAATGTCTGTTAAGTTTGTGTTCTTACTTTTCCCCTTATAACGACTTTGAGTTGCTATTGCCTTCTATTGGATATTTTCAACCAGTGCCTTTAAAAACTGTTGGTTTGCGTGATTAACACCAGTCATTTAGGCTTCAAACACTGTGCCAGAAAGGTTCTGAATGGATGTGCTTGTTTTACCTCCCTGAGATATCCAGAGCAGCCGATCCTGGCACGAGTACCCACTTCCTCCCATTGATTGTGGAGAATAGCCTTCCTGTCAGCGTATGGGAGATGACAACCATAGCAGAGCAGGATGGGTGATCTCCTCCAGACAAACATACCCTGGCCCAAACCCTGCAACTATGTCTGACAAGCATGGCTGCTTCAGAGCCTATACATGCTCAAATATACCCACCCTTGACAGGTTACATGCCACAAACCTCAATTACCCGTTCAGGGAAAACTCCTGGCCCTATGGCAAACACTCGCACAAACACTGCAATAAGCTTGAGCTCGCCCTTAGTTGTGCTTCCTGTGTCTTGGAACAGCAGTCCCAGATGAACCCAAGGGCTCGGACCATGTTCCCAATGTGCCTCCACTGTGGAATTAAGTGCTTCCCACCAAAACAAGGGAGCTCCCCTGACTCCAAACCGATCCTAGAGGTACATTTTCACTAAACAGTTGCAGAAATCCTAATCTGGAGTAACAAGCAGTGTATTCATAGCACAATGCAATAACTTAGCGCTGAATGTAAAGAAAGCCCTCTGCGACCTTGCCTATGGTAAGCCTTCTCCTAAACGGATCAATTTCTTCCCGCTGTATGGAAGCTGAGGGCTTTGAGTGGCAGGGTACAGGCCCCGCCGGTTGACCCAAACCAAAGCGGCATGTGGGAGAGGGGTCAAGCCACCCCATACCCAGCCCGTCAGTGAGAGAGCATACAGGTCACAGCATGTCTGCGTGGGGAGAGTATGGAACTGAGTGTTATGAAGCTGCTTTTGTAAAGTAGTGAGCCTCAACCCAGTGGCTACCATACAATATTAGTGAACTAAACAAAATACTTGAATGCCATCAGAAAATGTGGAAGACTGCAGACGAGTTAATTAGTCAGTTGACCAACTATGAAACCTAGGTTAAAGCATTGAATAACAAGTGTGGTATTAAAGTGAACACCATTCAGTTTAAGGAAGCCAATCTTTATTTGTTATTTAGAGCATAAGCAGCATGTGTAGGGATGACAGTCCTCCAGTATCCTTCACACCCCAGCTTTGAGCTGGCTGTTGGGTGGGAGGGGCTTGCCCAGGTGGATTCCGACAGACAGGCCAAACGCATTGGCTGAGTGCTTCTCCTGGACATCCTCTTTGAGCTGGAAGCCCCTCCCACCATCAAAGCTGTCAGAGGGTGTGAAAGTAAGCGGTACTTCTCCCAGAAGCCCTTGCAGCCGTGTGCGCCATGCCTCCAGCATGCTGTCCCGAGCATCAGCGGGGATGTGGGGTGGAGCCCAGAAGATCTGAGGAGCCAGAACCTGGAAACCACAGTAGTGCAGGATGCCGTTCTAAAGAGAGGGAATGAACTTATTCAATAACCATGCTAAAGTATATAAAACATGAATTGATTTGTCCAACTGAAGCAGTCCTCCAATCATTAAAATTAGCACTTTCCAACCTGGAAGTCAAATGTTTATAATAAAAGCAGACATCCAGTGGAGATAACATATAGAAAGCAAAAGCACGTTGCAGTACAGCAGTCTACATGCTGGTAGTGTCAGCCAAGCCTAACATACCTGCAGTGGCCACAGGGTGACGTTCATGTCTCCATTGATACCATTGGCACTGAACATAGACTCCTGGGATCCAGTGGTGAAGGACAGCATGGCTTTCTTGTCCTGGAGGGAAACAAGGTGAGGAGACATTGATATGAATGGACCACATAATGGGAGGAACCTTGAAGGAGCATGTAAACCAACCATTTGTGGTGTTATTAAAAGGCCCATTGCAGTAAATGTCTCCTGTGTCATTGTACAACAGCTGATGTAACAGTAAGAGCAAAATCTGAGTCATTTCTTGATCATTGCTGGTTGAAAATGTAATCTACATAGATCCCCTACCTTGAAGATGCCCTGGCTGTACCTCTTTTCTGAGGTGTAGGCAAATCCCAGTGTGAGCACCCGGTCCATCCAGCCCTTCATGATGGCAGGAACAGTGAACCAGTACATAGGAAACTGAGAGATGAGACACTAGTCAAAAACCAGTACCTGGAATGGGTGCATTTCAGCCACCATCCAAAAAGCACTAAAGGCTCTACACTTAAAATTAGGTTAGGAAAATTGGCTTCATCAACTTTGAGCCTAAGACACTCAACAGTACTGCAGGAGATCACCTGGAATATGACAAGCTCCGCTTCAGAGAGTTTGCGGTGTTCCTCAGTGATATCAGCAGAGAGTCGGCCCTCCTTCCATGCCAGCATGGTCTCCTCTCCATACTGGAAGTGCTCAGCATCCTTCACCTCCCCTGATAAATCATAACAGACTGAGACTAAGCAAGTTGAGGTAGAACAGAAAAAGCTCTTGCCAACAGAAAATTGTTGTGACCTTAAGCATTTAATAGGCACTCAAGCTTACACACTTATCATTCACTACTGTAATTAAGTAACGCATGGTTCAGACTGTTACCAGTGATGTCGTCAACAGTAGCAGAGGCTTTAAACTTCATGGCGTATAGGTCAGACACCTCCACCTTACAGCCCTGAGCAGTCAGAGCTGTCACAGCTGCATCTTTAGCTGCAGCGTTAAATGACCCAGTACTCTGGTGGGCGTACACAATCAGAACCTTCTCGGCTGCAACCAGATCAGATAAGCCACATCAAAGTATTGAAGATAATGCTTTTCTTCCTCAATGAAATAAACTTTTTCTTCTAGCATAAAGACAAAGTGAAAATGGCATCTAATCTGGAACACACAAAAGCATTTAGGACTCTTACAAATGACTCACCCATTTTGTGTGGCATGGTGTTCTGCTTGTGATGAGCTAAGGGTCAAGGTGACTTGGAGGGAAACTAGCTGAGACTGCTGCTCTTGTAATGCTCTCTGGACCAAACACACCCTCTCACACAGCTGCCTGTCAATCAGCAATCACGCTAATCGTCTGTCAGTCAATCAATCAAGAAGTCTGTCATATCTCTCTCTCCCCAGGAGAATCTCAATTGATTTTGTTCGACTCCTCAGGTCCTCGTGGACTCCCAAACTATATGTGTTGAGTGTTGAAAAGAAATTGAGCTGATTATAGATCAGTGTGTTTACATGTGTTGTGGGTGTGTTCGCTATAGGTGCAGATAGGGTTGCAAAGGGAGGGTATATTTCTGGTAACGTACAAAGTTGAAGTTTGGTCACTTTCAAGAATTTTATGTAATTTATAACATGACATCTAGTGGCATTTTTTCCACCCAGATTATTACAGGTGTCTGTAATTATCTCTGGCTCTCTGTGTGGCCTTATCACATGTAAAATATATAAAATAATACAATACGATGATTTTAGAATAGAAAATATAATGACAAAGCTGTAAAAGATTATCCTAAATATAACCTAGCAACTTAGTGAATACCATTGGTGTTTAATATGAGGGTTTCAGCCAGGGGCGGAATGGCCCTATTCCTGGTTGGCCAGTCTGATTGGACCTGTGTTTGCCAGTCTGATCGGACCTGTATATAGCCTTGGTCCATGGCGTTAGAACACTGCATGCGAACATACCAACTGAGAAGCAAAAACACCATCTGAGAAGTTCACAGACCGGGCGCCCTCAGCGCTCACTGTCTGCAGCTGGATGCTTCTAAAAAATACAGGAAAAAGACCAAACAAAACAATGGTGCATAAAGATGGAGGAATTCAGATATGATGTCTATGTTTGAGGACTATCCAAATACTTTAAAAAATACGCAAATTGCAACCGTCTTTGAGCTAAAATTGGGATCATCTGCACTGAGTGTACAAAATATTAGGAACACCTGCTCTTTCCATGACAGACTGACCAGGTGAATCCCGGTGAAAGCTATGACCCCTTACTGATGTCACCTGTTAAAGACACTTCAATCAGTGTACATGAAGGGGAGGAGACCGATTTAAAGAAGGATTTATTTTGTTCTAAGACAATTGTCTTCAGGCAATTGAGGCATGGATTGTGAATGTGAAGATAAAATATTTATGTCTCGTTTAACGGCGTATGGTAGAAGATGCCAGGTGCACTGGATTGAGTGTGTCAAGAACTGCAACATGCTGGGTTTTTCTCGCTCCAAAGTTTCCCGTGTTTATCAAGAATGGTCCACCATCCTAAACGAAAGCCTCATGTGAAGCAGTCAATGCGGAGCCATTCTTTGCTGATGTGAAGAAGAAACTGAATGAAAGAGAGTACAGCGAGGGAAAAACGACAGGCAAGTAATCTGTATGCACATGGACCCAATTCAGACCTGACTTAACCTCTACGGGAGCTACCGTGCGCTAATATGATTAGCATGACTGTTGTAAGTAACAGCAAACTTTCCAGGACATAAACATATATTATATTACCAGAAAGCTTAAATTCTTATTAATCTAACTGCACTGTCCAATTTACAGTAGCTATTACAGTGAAAAAAGACAATGCTATTGTTTGAGGAGAGTGCAAATCAACAACAAAAATTATCACTGCAACTGGTTTGATATATTCACCTCTGACGGTAAATAATGTACTTACATATCTTGCTCTGATTTGTCAACCTAAGGGTCCCAGAGATAAAATGTAGCATAGTTTTGTTTGATCAAATCCATTTTTATATTCAAATGTATGAACTGTGTTCTACAGTTTGAACCCCTGCTGTCTCTGGCTCCACACACCCCGCCCGGCCTAGAAAGTTAGTGTATAAGCTAATGATCCATCATGTATGACATTCCTGGGAGTGTGTAAACTTACATTTTGTATTACCATATCATTTTTGTATGTTCTCTATAGTTATGTACTTGAAAATGTATCAATTGACCAGACTTGATACAAAATAGTCCAGTATTAAAATGCTTCACTGGATCAATCTGAAACTTTTCACACACACTGCTTCCATCTAGTGACCAAAATCTAAATTGCAATATTATATTGTGGCCTTTCTCTTTTATTTCAACTTCAAAGTGTTTCCTTTCAAATGGTATCAAGAATATGCATATCCTTGCTTCAGGTCCTGAGCTACAGGCAGTTAAATTTGGGTATGTCATTTTAGGCGAAAATTGAAAAAAAGGGTCTGATCGTTAAGAGGTTAAGCTTGCATAAATTGAATGCAATTCCCTTTTCATGCGCTTTTCTCTCTATACATATTCTGACCTTGAACTTAAGCATGAGAATAGAATGCTAGTCATACACTTTTCGTTTTAGGTGGAGCTCAAATAAATGAAGGTGTTTTGGAGGTGTGTCTACAGAAACACCGTATTTTGGACTTGACTTAATGCCACCATGTTTATGCGTAAGGAAACCATGAATAAGGTCGCAGGAACCTGCCAGTTACAAGTGGAAAAACCATATTATGTATTCTCCATGCATTGTAATTTATAAATTGATAATAGATCGGTAAATTAGTAATCCGTTTAGAGAAGGACATTGTAAAGGCACAGATGATTTTTCCTTATGATCCAGTCAAAACTGTTCGCTGCTCTGGCACCCCAATGGTGGAACAAGCTCCCTCACGACGCCAGGACAGCGGAGTCACTCACCACCTTCCGGAGACATTTGAAACCCCACCTCTTTAAGGAATACCTGGGATAGGATAAAGTATTCCTTCTAACCCCCCCCAAATTGTAAAGTGGTTATCCCACTGGCTATAGGGGTGAACGCACCAATTTGTGAGTCGCTCTGGCTAAGAGCGTCTGCTAAATGACGTTAATGTGCCCCTGAGCAAGGCACTTAACCCTAATTGCTCCTGTAAGTCGCTCTGGTTAAGAGCGTCTGCTAAATGACTAAAATGTAAATGTAAATGTAAATGAGACGAATGTCAAACCAGCCAAAAGGAAGCAAACTGAAAATCATACCAACATGACATGTATTGCAGACCCTTTTCCACAGTGAAATAAGATTATTCTGTATATACAGTGGGGAAAAAAAGTATTTAGTCAGCCACCAATTGTGCAAGTTCTCCCACTTAAAAAGATGAGAGAGGCCTGTAATTTTCATCATAGGTACACGTCAACTATGACAGACAAATTGAGAATTTTTCTTTCCAGAAAATCACATTGTAGGATTTTTTATGAATTTATTTGCAAATTATGGTGGAAAATAAGTATTTGGTCACCTACAAACAAGCAAGATTTCTGGCTCTCACAGACCTGTAACTTCTTCTTTAAGAGGCTCCTCTGTCCTCCACTCGTTACCTGTATTAATGGCACCTGTTTGAACTTGTTATCAGTATAAAAGACACCTGTCCACAACCTCAAACAGTCACACTCCAAACTCCACTATGGCCAAGACCAAAGAGCTGTCAAAGGACACCAGAAACAAAATTGTAGACCTGCACCAGGCTGGGAAGACTGAATCTGCAATAGGTAAGCAGCTTGGTTTGAAGAAATCAACTGTGGGAGCAATTATTAGGAAATGGAAAACATACAAGACCACTGATAATCTCCCTCGATCTGGGGCTCCACGCAAGATCTCACCCCGTGGGGTCAAAATGATCACAAGAACGGTGAGCAAAAATCCCAGAACCACACGGGGGGACCTAGTGA
Organism: Coregonus clupeaformis; assembly: GCF_020615455.1. Taxonomy (NCBI): domain Eukaryota; kingdom Metazoa; phylum Chordata; class Actinopteri; order Salmoniformes; family Salmonidae; genus Coregonus; species Coregonus clupeaformis. Next base: position 31,330,783 of record NC_059214.1, read on the forward strand.
ATGACCTGCAGAGAGCTGGGACCAAAGTAACAAAGCCTACCATCAGTAACACACTACGCCGCCAGGGACTCAAATCCTGCAGTGCCAGACGTGTCCCCCTTCTTAAGCCAGTACATGTCCAGGCCCGTTTGAAGTTTGCTAGAGTGCATTTGGATGATCCAGAAGAGGATTTGGAGAATGTCATATGGTCAGATGAAACCAAAATAGAACTTTTTGGTAAAAACTCAACTCGTCGTGTTTGGAGGACAAGGAATGCTGAGTTGCATCCAAAGAACACCATACCTACTGTGAAGCATGGGGGTGGAAACATCATGCTTTGGGGCTGTTTTTCTGCAAAGGGACCAGGACGACTGATCCGTGTAAAGGAAAGAATGAATGGGGCCATGTATCGTGAGATTTTGAGTGAAAATCTTCTTCCATCAGCAAGGGCATTGAAGATGAAACGTGGATGGGTCTTTCAGCAATGATCCCAAACACACCGCCCGGGCAACGAAGGAGTGGCTTCGTAAGAAGCATTTCAAGGTCCTGGAGTGGCCTAGCCAGTCTCCAGATCTCAACCCCATAAAAAATATTTTGGAGGAAGTTGAAAGTCCGTGTTGCCCAGCGACAGCCCCAAAACATCACTGCTCTACAGGAGATCTGCATGGAGGAATGGGCCAAAATACCAGCAACAGTGTGTGAAAACCTTGTGAAGACTTACAGAAAACGTTTTACCTGTGTCATTGCCAACAAAGGGTATATAACAAAGTATTGAGAAACTTTTGTTATTGACCAAATACTTATTTTCCACCATAATTAGCAAATAAATTCATAAAAAATCCTACAATGTGATTTTCAGGATTTTTTTCTTCTCATTTTGTCTGTCATAGTTGACGTGTACCTATGATGAAAATTACAGGCCTCTCTCATCTTTTTAAGTGGGAGAACTTGCACAATTGGTGGCTGACTAAATATTTTTTTTCCCCACTGTATAATGTATGTGGACACCCCTTCAAATGAGTGGATTCGGCTATTTCAGCCACACACGTTGCTGACAGGTGTATAAAATCGTAGGAACTGGGTTCTACAGTTTGAACCCCTGCTTCTACAGTTTGAACCCCTGCTGTCGTGGCACCGTCATAGGATGCCACCGTTCCAACAAGTCAGTTTGTCAAATTTCTACCCTGCTAGAGCTGCCCCGGTCAACTGTAAGTGCTGTTATTGTGAAGTGGAAACGTCTAGGTGTGAAGAGGAAACGTCTAGGAGCAACAACGGCTCAGCCGGGAAGTGGTAGTTCACTCTAGTGGAAAGCCTTCCCAGAAGAGTGGAGGCTGTTATAGCAGCAAAGGGGGAACCAACTCCATATCAATGCCCATGATTTTGGAATGAAATGTTTGACAAGCAGGTGTCCACATACTTTTGGTCATGTAGTGTATATAAATAGCTGTGCCGTTATTCAGAATTTTAATTGTGTGCCCTCCTAATTTGCATGGATGAAATTTGGAGACCTGAACTATAGGCTTCTGTAGGGATGAATATGCCAAGTTGATGTATGCGCTTTAGAAAGTATTTTTATATTTTTTATTTAACCTTTATTTAACCAGGTAAGCCAGTCGAGAACAAGTTCTCATTTACAACTGCGACCTGGCCAAGAAAAGGAAAGCAGTGCGATAAAAACAACAACAACACAGTTACATATGGAATAAACAAAAACAAAATGTACAGTCAATAACACAATAGAAAATCTATATACAGTGTGTTTATATGTAGTAAGTTATGGAGGTAAGGCAATAAATAGGCCATAGTGCGAAATAATTACAATTTAGTATTAACACGAGTGATAGATGTGCAGAAGATGATGTGCAAATAGAGATACTGGGGTGCAAATGAGCAAAATAAATAACAATGTAAATAACAATATGGGGATGAGGTAGTTGGGTGGGCTAATTACAGATGGGCTGTGTACAGGTGCAGTGATCGGTAAGCTGCTCTGACAACTGATGCTTAAAGTTAGTGAGGGAGATAAGTGTCTCCAGCTTCAGAGATTTTTGCAGTTCGTTCCAGTCATTTGCAGCAGATAACTGGAAGGAATGGCGGCCAAAGGAGGTGTTGGTTCTGGGAAATGACCAGTGAGATATACCTGCTGGAGCGCATCCTACGGGTGGGTGTTGCTATGGTGACCAATGATCTAAGATAAGGCGGGGATTTGCCTAGAAGTGATTTATAGATGACCTGGAGTCAGTGGGTTTGGCGACGAATATGTAGTGAGAGCCATCCAACGAGAGCGTACAGGTCACAATGGTGGGTAGTATATGGGGCTTTGGTGACAAAACGGATGGCATTGTGATAGACTACATCCAATTTGCTGAGTAGAGTGTTGGAAGCTATTTTGTAAATGACATCGCCGAAGTCAAGGATCTGTAGGATAGTCAGTTTTACGAGGGCATGTTTAGCAGCATGAGTGAAGGAGGCTTTGTTGCGAAATAGGAAGCAGATTCTAGATTTAACTTTGGATTGGAGATGCTTAATGTGAGTCTGGAAGGAGAGTTTACGGTCTAACCAGACACCTAGGTATTTGTAGTTGTCCACATATTCTAAGTCAGACCCGCCGAGAGTAGTGATTCTAGTTGGGCGGGCGGGTGCAAGCAGCGTTCGATTGAAGAGTATGCATTTAGTTTTACTAGCGTTTAAGAGCAGTTGGAGGCCACGGAAGGAGTCTTGTATGGCATTGAAGCTCATTTGGAGGTTTGTTAACACAGTGTCCAATGAAGGGCCAGATGTATACAAAATGGTGTCGTCTGCGTAGAGGTGCATCTGAGAGTCACCAGCAGCAAGAGCGACATCATTGATATACACAGAATAGAGTCGGCCCGAGAATTGAACCCTGTGGCACCCCCATAGAGACTGCCAGAGGTCCAGACAACAGGCCCTCCGATTTGACACATTGAACTCCATCTGAGAAGTAGTTGGTGAACCAGGCGAAGCAGTCATTTGAGAAACCAAGGCTATTTAGTCTGCCAATAAGAATGCAGTGATTGACAGAGTCAAAAGCCTTGGCCAGGTCGATGAAGACGGCTGCACAGTACAGTCTTTTATCGATTTGCAGTTATTATATCGTTTAGGACCTTGAGCGTGGCTGAAGTGCACCCATGACCCACTCGGAAACCAGATTGCATAGCGGTGAAGGTACGGTGATTATATGCCCAAGCTTTTCTCCATTTTATTTTACAATTCGTATCATGTTAAATATTATCCACTATCAGGAGCCACCCTCAGTAATACCCACATATATGTATACAGTGCTATGAAAAAGTATTTGCCCCCTTTCTAATTTTCTCTACTTTTGCATATTTGTGATACTGAATGTTATCAGATCTTCAACCAAAACTTAATATTAGATAAAGGGAACATAAGTGAACAAATAACACAACAATTACATATTAATTTCATTTATTTAATAAACAAAGTTATGCAACACCCAATTCCCCTGTGTGAAAAAGTAATTGCCCCCTTACACTCAATAACTGGTTGTGCCACCTTTAGCTGCAATGACTCCAACCAAATGCTTCCTGTAGTTGTTGATCAGTCTCTCATGTCGCTGTGGACCAAATTATGAAAGACAAGCAATGTAATTTTGAATTCTGTGAAGTGAGTGTGGAAGAGGTGAAAAAATGGTTGTCTATCAGCAATGACAAGCCACCTGGGTTTGACAACTTGGGTGGAAAATTACAGATGATAATAGCAGATGATATTGCCACTCCTATTTGTCATATGTTCAATCTTACAAGAAAGTGTGTGCACTCAGGCCTGGAGGCCTGGAAGCAAAAGTCATTCCACTACCCAAGAATAGCAAAGCCCCCTTTACTGGCTCAAATAGCCAACCAATCAGCCTGTTACGAACCCGAATTAAACTTTTGGAAAAATTGTGTTTGACCAGATACAATGCTATTTTACTGTAAACAAATTGACAACAGACTTTCAGCACGCTTATAGGGAAGGGAATTCAACATGCACGGCACTTACACAAATGACTGATGATTGGCTGAGTGAAATTGATGATTTTGATGATAAAAAAAGATTTTTGCTAGACTTTTGCTAGACTTCAGTGCTGCTTTTGACATTATTGATCATAGTCTGCTGCTGGAAAAACGTACACTACTGGTCAAAAGTTTTAGAACACCTACTCATTCAAGGTTTTTCTTTATTTTTACAATTTTACACATTGTAGAATAATAGTGAAGACATCAAAACTATGAAATAACACATATGGAATCATGCAGTAACCCAAAAAGTGTTAAACAAATCAAAATATATTTTATATTTGAGATTCTTCAAATAGCCACCATTTGCCTTGATGACAGCTTTGCACACTCTTGGCATTCTCTCAACCAGCTTCATGAGGTAGTCACCTGGAATGGATTTCAATTAACAGGTGCCTTCTTAAAAGTTAATTTTTTGAATTTCTTCCTTCTTAATGCGTTTGAGCCAATCACTTGTGTTGTGACAAAGTAGGGTTGGTATACAGAAGATAGCCCTATTTGGTAAAATAACAAGTACATATTATGGCAAGAACAGCTCAAATAAGCAAAGAAAAATGACTTCACTATTATTCTACAATGTGGAAAATAGTACAAGTAAAGAAAAACCCTTGAATGAGTAGGTGTTCAAAAACTTTTGACCGGTAGTGTGTGTTATGGCTTAACACCCCCTGCTATTTTGTGGATAAAGAGTTACCTGTCTAACAGAACACAGAGAGTGTTCTTTAATGGAAGCCTCTCCAACATAATCCAGGTAGAGTCTGGCATTCCCTAGGGCAGATGTCTAGGCCCCTTACTTTTTTCAATCTTTACTAATGACATGCCACTGGCTTTGATGACTCAAAACGATATACGTCAGCTACTACAGCGAGTGAAATCACTGCAACACTTAACAAAGAGCTGCAGTCAGTTTTGGAATGAGTGGCAAGAAATAAGTTAGTCCTAAATATTTCAAAAAATAAAAGCATTGTAATTGGGACAAATCATTCACTAAACCCTAAACCTCAACTAAATATTGTAATGAATAATGTGGAAATTAAGAAAGTTGAGGCGACTAAACTTATTGGAGTATCCCTAGATTGTAAACTGTCATAGTCAAAACATGTTTATGCAACAGTAGCTAAGATTGGGAGAAGTCTGTCCATAATAAAGCGCTGCTCTGCCTTCTTAACAACACTATCAACAAGGCAAGTCCTACAGGCCCTAGTTTTGTCGCACCTGGACTACTGTCCAGTTGTGTGGTCAGGTGCCAAAAACAGGGATTTAGGAAAATAATCTGTAAAAGTTTGTGAGGGTTTTAGGTGCCAAGACACATTTCTTCAGCCTCCTTAGGTTAAAGAGGCTCTGTTGCGCCTTCTTCACCACACTGTCTGTGTGGGTGGACCATTTCAGTTTGTCAGTGATGTGTACGCCAAGGAACTTGAAGCTTTCCACCTTCTCCACTGCGGTTCCGTCGATGTGGATAGGGGGGTGCACCCTCTGCTGTTTCCTGAAGTCCATGATTGAGAGGGTGAGAGGTTATTTTCCTGGCACCACAATCCCAGAGCCATCACCTCCTCCCTGTAGGCGGTCTCGTCATTGTTGGTAATCAAGCCAACTACTGTTGTGTTGTCTGCAAACTTGATGAATGAGTTGGAGGCGTGCTTGGCCACGCAGTCATGGGTGAACAGGGAGTACAGGAGGGGGCTGAGCACGCACCCTTGTGGGGCCCCAGTTTTGAGGATCAGTGAAGTGGAGATGCTGTTTCCTACCTTCACCACCTCGGGCGGCCCGTCAGGAAGTCCAGGACCCAGTTGCACAGGGCGGGGTTCAGACCCAGGGCCTCGAGCTTAATGATGAGCTTGGAGGGTACTAAGGTGTTGAATGCTGAGCTATAGTCAATGAACAGCATTCTTACATAGGTATTCCTGTTGTCCAGATGGGATAGGGCAGCGTGCAGTGTGATGGCGATTACATCGTCTGTGGATCTATTGGGGCGGTAAGCAAATTGAAGTGGGTCTAGGGTGACAGGTAAGGTAGAGGTGATATAATCCTTGACTAGTCTCTCAAAGCACTTCATGATGACAGAGGTGAGTGCTACGGGGCAATATTCATTCAATAAATTGTTATAAAAAAGAAGCCATCCACCTTTGATGGGCTATCAGCAGGACAATAGACTCTTGCCAAGTTAATTTTTATGAACTTGAAATGTATTAAAGAATATTTTAGCTATAATAATACTAATTATAATAATACATAAGAAGGATATCAAGGAGGGTAGGAGGAGTGCATGCTGTGTGCTTGTTACAGTATTTGTCTCAAACATGTTCTGTTGGATTACAATATTTTTCTGACCGTTTGGAACAGTTTAAACAACACCACAAGTACAATAACAATTTACAAACAAATATAATCAATTCCATATAGTCTAAAAAGGTATTAAAGTGTTTAATACAGCCAAGATTAAAAACAGTTGCATGCATTTGTGAATGGAATTGCTTTAGCTGACATGTTGTGGTTTATTTATTGTTAAATTATTTAAGGATCCATATGTTATTTTGTTTTGTAACTAAAATGCTTGACTGTATTTAAAGGCATGAATGACTTGTATACTGTCACGGATTCTGCCGAGGCTGCTCCTCCTCCTTGCTCGGGCAGGCTTCGGCGTTCGTCGTCCCCGGAGTACTCGCTGCTGCCGTTCGATGTTATCGGTGTCTGTCTAGTTTTGTTTGTATTGTTTACACCTGTTCCACATTATGTTTGATTGTTGCCCTATAATTATCCCTTCACGTATGTCGTTTGTGAGCGGGTTATTGCCTCCCTGCGTGGAGTTATTCTGTGTTCATCTTTTCAGTATTGGATTAAAGTACGTTTCCGAGAGTCCGTGTCCTGCGCCTGACTTCTTCAACCGCATCTCACTGACAGACGTGACATATACTGTGTAATGAGATGAACGAATTAAGGAATGATTGATTGATATATATTGAAGTAGACCTTTAGGCCAATAACACTAAATGAGGACCCACTGTAAGTACATGGGGGCTGCCATCTTCATGCACCTTCGCCATTACAACACTTGTGGACCAATTTACCTGGATGAGATTAAATACGTGCAGCATTGAGTGAATGTAAAGCAATTACATGAAATGACGACTGGCGAGCCTCTCTATGTTACACAAATACCTAGTTAACGTGGGGGGAAAGTGAAGTTAGCAAGCGCATGCGAGAGGGAAGCTACCGACACACACACATTTTACATTTACATTTTAGTCATTTAGCAGACGCTCTTATCCAGAGCGACTTACATGAGCAATTAGGGTTAAGTGCCTTGCTTAAGGGCACATCGACAGATTTTTCACCTAGTCAGCTCGGGATTAGAACCAGCGACCTTTCGGTTACTGGCACAACGCTCTTACCCACTAAACTACACACCCTTTTAACAGCTAGCTAACCTCTATTATTGATAGTTCTTCTGGTAACTAATAATTGTTTCTACATAACCAGGAAAATCCATTGAACTTTATATCAGTATTTAGCAGCTACGTATTATATATGAACAGGTTATTACTGCGTTCTTACCTAGTGGTTGGCGTCTTACTGTAAGTATCCGTACACTGCCTTATTGACTATCGGTGGAGCTAGCTGGTGAAGCAAGCTCTTGGCTAAACCCAGTCAGGAGAAGAGGGAAAACATTTTCTCCCAGAGAAAAGCATTTCATGCAGTTATTCGCTGTTCCTTCAATTAAGTTGTGACCTCCAGTTCTGATATAACTGCTGCTATAGCAGCATCAACACCAACCTCAAGAGCAGCCATTGTTATGATTTTCGACTTCTTCACCCAGTACAGGTGCTTTTCATTGTCGTCATCAACTAAACCAGCCCCACAGATTATCAGAGGACACTGATTGGTCCGGCCATATGGTGGATGGAAGGAAGGGGCTCAAACGGTTTGAATCTGGTCGTGGCCACACTGCATCCTTGCAACGAAAAAAGAATAACTGATATCCTGTTTTTGGTCATAATTGTTTATGACTGACTTCTCGTTAAGGTCACGTCGTGCCCAGACAGAGAAACTAATTTACTGCCCCGTCAAAACAAATATGCAGTCTTTTGATTGTAAAAAGTATATGTAATATTATTCCAAGTCCTTCAAACTGGAAATATATAGTTACTGCTCTTAAGTGTCATATCCATTTAATTCAGTGTTTTGTCTCATTGTAAGGGGTCTAATGTAATGTCTGTTAAGTTTGTGTTCTTACTTTTCCCCTTATAACGACTTTGAGTTGCTATTGCCTTCTATTGGATATTTTCAACCAGTGCCTTTAAAAACTGTTGGTTTGCGTGATTAACACCAGTCATTTAGGCTTCAAACACTGTGCCAGAAAGGTTCTGAATGGATGTGCTTGTTTTACCTCCCTGAGATATCCAGAGTAGCCGATCCTGGCACGAGTACCCACTTCCTCCCATTGATTGTGGAGAATAGCCTTCCTGTCAGCGTATGGGAGATGACAACCATAGCAGAGCAGGATGGGTGATCTCCCTCCAGACAAACATACCCTGGCCCAAACCCTGCAACTATGTCTGACAAGCATGGCTGCTTCAGAGCCTATACATGCTCAAATATACCCACCCTTGACACAGGTTACATGCCACAAACCTCAATTACCCGTTCAGGGAAAACTCCTGGCCCTATGGCAAACACTCGCACAAACACTGCAATAAGCTTGAGCTCGCCCTTAGTTGTGCTTCCTGTGTCTTGGAACAGCAGTCCCAGATGAACCCAAGGGCTCGGACCATGTTCCCAATGTGCCTCCACTGTGGAATTAAGTGCTTCCCACCAAAACAAGGGAGCTCCCCTGACTCCAAACCGATCCTAGAGGTACATTTTCACTAAAGTTGCAGAAATCCTAATCTGGAGTAACAAGCAGTGTATTCATAGCACAATGCAATAACTTAGCGCTGAATGTAAAGAAAGCCCTCTGCGACCTTGCCTATGGTAAGCCTTCTCCTAAACGGATCAATTTCTTCCCGCTGTATGGAAGCTGAGGGCTTTGAGTGGCAGGGTACAGGCCCCGCCGGTTGACCCAAACCAAAGCGGCATGTGGGAGAGGGGTCAAGCCACCCCATACCCAGCCCGTCAGTGAGAGAGCATACAGGTCACAGCATGTCTGCGTGGGGAGAGTATGGAACTGAGTGTTATGAAGCTGCTTTTGTAAAGTAGTGAGCCTCAACCCAGTGGCTACCATACAAGATTAGTGAACTAAACAAAATACTTGAATGCCATCAGAAAATGTGGAAGACTGCAGACGAGTTAATTAGTCAGTTGACCAACTATGAAACCTAGGTTAAAGCATTGAATAACAAGTGTGGTATTAAAGTGAACACCATTCAGTTTAAGGAAGCCAATCTTTATTTGTTATTTAGAGCATAAGCAGCATGTGTAGGGATGACAGTCCTCCAGTATCCTTCACACCCCAGCTTTGAGCTGGCTGTTGGGTGGGAGGGGCTTGCCCAGGTGGATTCCGACAGACAGGCCAAACGCATTGGCTGAGTGCTTCTCCTGGACATCCTCTTTGAGCTGGAAGCCCCTCCCACCATCAAAGCTGTCAGAGGGTGTGAAAGTAAGCGGTACTTCTCCCAGAAGCCCTTGCAGCCGTGTGCGCCATGCCTCCAGCATGCTGTCCCGAGCATCAGCGGGGATGTGGGGTGGAGCCCAGAAGATCTGAGGAGCCAGAACCTGGAAACCACAGTAGTGCAGGATGCCGTTCTAAAGAGAGGGAATGAACTTATTCAATAACCATGCTAAAGTATATAAAACATGAATTGATTTGTCCAACTGAAGCAGTCCTCCAATCATTAAAATTAGCACTTTCCAACCTGGAAGTCAAATGTTTATAATAAAAGCAGACATCCAGTGGAGATAACATATAGAAAGCAAAAGCACGTTGCAGTACAGCAGTCTACATGCTGGTAGTGTCAGCCAAGCCTAACATACCTGCAGTGGCCACAGGGTGACGTTCATGTCTCCATTGATACCATTGGCACTGAACATAGACTCCTGGGATCCAGTGGTGAAGGACAGCATGGCTTTCTTGTCCTGGAGGGAAACAAGGTGAGGAGACATTGATATGAATGGACCACATAATGGGAGGAACCTTGAAGGAGCATGTAAACCAACCATTTGTGGTGTTATTAAAAGGCCCATTGCAGTAAATGTCTCCTGTGTCATTGTACAACAGCTGATGTAACAGTAAGAGCAAAATCTGAGTCATTTCTTGATCATTGCTGGTTGAAAATGTAATCTACATAGATCCCCTACCTTGAAGATGCCCTGGCTGTACCTCTTTTCTGAGGTGTAGGCAAATCCCAGTGTGAGCACCCGGTCCATCCAGCCCTTCATGATGGCAGGAACAGTGAACCAGTACATAGGAAACTGAGAGATGAGACACTAGTCAAAAACCAGTACCTGGAATGGGTGCATTTCAGCCACCATCCAAAAAGCACTAAAGGCTCTACACTTAAAATTAGGTTAGGAAAATTGGCTTCATCAACTTTGAGCCTAAGACACTCAACAGTACTGCAGGAGATCACCTGGAATATGACAAGCTCCGCTTCAGAGAGTTTGCGGTGTTCCTCAGTGATATCAGCAGAGAGTCGGCCCTCCTTCCATGCCAGCATGGTCTCCTCTCCATACTGGAAGTGCTCAGCATCCTTCACCTCCCCTGATAAATCATAACAGACTGAGACTAAGCAAGTTGAGGTAGAACAGAAAAAGCTCTTGCCAACAGAAAATTGTTGTGACCTTAAGCATTTAATAGGCACTCAAGCTTACACACTTATCATTCACTACTGTAATTAAGTAACGCATGGTTCAGACTGTTACCAGTGATGTCGTCAACAGTAGCAGAGGCTTTAAACTTCATGGCGTATAGGTCAGACACCTCCACCTTACAGCCCTGAGCAGTCAGAGCTGTCACAGCTGCATCTTTAGCTGCAGCGTTAAATGACCCAGTACTCTGGTGGCGTACACAATCAGAACCTTCTCGGCTGCAACCAGATCAGATAAGCCACATCAAAGTATTGAAGATAATGCTTTTCTTCCTCAATGAAATAAACTTTTTCTTCTAGCATAAAGACAAAGTGAAAATGGCATCTAATCTGGAACACACAAAAGCATTTAGGACTCTTACAAATGACTCACCCATTTTGTGTGGCATGGTGTTCTGCTTGTGATGAGCTAAGGGTCAAGGTGACTTGGAGGGAAACTAGCTGAGACTGCTGCTCTTGTAATGCTCTCTGGACCAAACACACCCTCTCACACAGCTGCCTGTCAATCAGCAATCACGCTAATCGTCTGTCAGTCAATCAATCAAGAAGTCTGTCATATCTCTCTCTCCCCAGGAGAATCTCAATTGATTTTGTTCGACTCCTCAGGTCCTCGTGGACTCCCAAACTATATGTGTTGAGTGTTGAAAAGAAATTGAGCTGATTATAGATCAGTGTGTTTACATGTGTTGTGGGTGTGTTCGCTATAGGTGCAGATAGGGTTGCAAAGGGAGGGTATATTTCTGGTAACGTACAAAGTTGAAGTTTGGTCACTTTCAAGAATTTTATGTAATTTATAACATGACATCTAGTGGCATTTTTCCACCCAGATTATTACAGGTGTCTGTAATTATCTCTGGCTCTCTGTGTGGCCTTATCACATGTAAAATATATAAAATAATACAATACGATGATTTTAGAATAGAAAATATAATGACAAAGCTGTAAAAGATTATCCTAAATATAACCTAGCAACTTAGTGAATACCATTGGTGTTTAATATGAGGGTTTCAGCCAGGGGCGGAATGGCCCTATTCCTGGTTGGCCAGTCTGATTGGACCTGTGTTTGCCAGTCTGATCGGACCTGTATATAGCCTTGGTCCATGGCGTTAGAACACTGCATGCGAACATACCAACTGAGAAGCAAAAACACCATCTGAGAAGTTCACAGACCGGGCGCCCTCAGCGCTCACTGTCTGCAGCTGGATGCTTCTAAAAAATACAGGAAAAAGACCAAACAAAACAATGGTGCATAAAGATGGAGGAATTCAGATATGATGTCTATGTTTGAGGACTATCCAAATACTTTAAAAAATACGCAAATTGCAAACCGTCTTTGAGCTAAAATTGGGATCATCTGCACTGAGTGTACAAAATATTAGGAACACCTGCTCTTTCCATGACAGACTGACCAGGTGAATCCCGGTGAAAGCTATGACCCCTTACTGATGTCACCTGTTAAAGACACTTCAATCAGTGTACATGAAGGGGAGGAGACCGATTTAAAGAAGGATTTATTTTGTTCTAAGACAATTGTCTTCAGGCAATTGAGGCATGGATTGTGAATGTGAAGATAAAATATTTATGTCTCGTTTAACGGCGTATGGTAGAAGATGCCAGGTGCACTGGATTGAGTGTGTCAAGAACTGCAACATGCTGGGTTTTTCTCGCTCCAAAGTTTCCCGTGTTTATCAAGAATGGTCCACCATCCTAAACGAAAGCCTCATGTGAAGCAGTCAATGCGGAGCCATTCTTTGCTGATGTGAAGAAGAAACTGAATGAAAGAGAGTACAGCGAGGGAAAAACGACAGGCAAGTAATCTGTATGCACATGGACCCAATTCAGACCTGACTTAACCTCTACGGGAGCTACCGTGCGCTAATATGATTAGCATGACTGTTGTAAGTAACAGCAAACTTTCCAGGACATAGACATATATTATATTACCAGAAAGCTTAAATTCTTATTAATCTAACTGCACTGTCCAATTTACAGTAGCTATTACAGTGAAAAAAGACAATGCTATTGTTTGAGGAGAGTGCAAATCAACAACAAAAATTATCACTGCAACTGGTTTGATATATTCACCTCTGACGGTAAATAATGTACTTACATATCTTGCTCTGATTTGTCAACCTAAGGGTCCCAGAGATAAAATGTAGCATAGTTTTGTTTGATCAAATCCATTTTTATATTCAAATGTATGAACTGTGTTCTACAGTTTGAACCCCTGCTGTCTCTGGCTCCACACACACCCCGCCCGGCCTAGAAAGTTAGTGTATAAGCTAATGATCCATCATGTATGACATTCCTGGGAGTGTGTAAACTTACATTTTGTATTACCATATCATTTTTGTATGTTCTCTATAGTTATGTACTTGAAAATGTATCAATTGACCAGACTTGATACAAAATAGTCCAGTATTAAAATGCTTCACTGGATCAATCTGAAACTTTTCACACACACTGCTTCCATCTAGTGACCAAAATCTAAATTGCAATATTATATTGTGGCCTTTCTCTTTTATTTCAACTTCAAAGTGTTTCCTTTCAAATGGTATCAAGAATATGCATATCCTTGCTTCAGGTCCTGAGCTACAGGCAGTTAAATTTGGGTATGTCATTTTAGGCGAAAATTGAAAAAAAGGGTCTGATCGTTAAGAGGTTAAGCTTGCATAAATTGAATGCAATTCCCTTTTCATGCGCTTTTCTCTCTATACATATTCTGACCTTGAACTTAAGCATGAGAATAGAATGCTAGTCATACACTTTTCGTTTTAGGTGGAGCTCAAATAAATGAAGGTGTTTTGGAGGTGTGTCTACAGAAACACCGTATTTTGGACTTGACTTAATGCCACCATGTTTATGCGTAAGGAAACCATGAATAAGGTCGCAGGAACCTGCCAGTTACAAGTGGAAAAACCATATTATGTATTCTCCATGCATTGTAATTTATAAATTGATAATAGATCGGTAAATTAGTAATCCGTTTAGAGAAGGACATTGTAAAGGCACAGATGATTTTTCCTTATGATCTTTGGAGACGAATGTCAAACCAGCCAAAAGGAAGCAAACTGAAAATCATACCAACATGACATGTATTGCAGACCCTTTTCCACAGTGAAATAAGATTATTCTGTATATACAGTGGGGAAAAAAAGTATTTAGTCAGCCACCAATTGTGCAAGTTCTCCCACTTAAAAAGATGAGAGAGGCCTGTAATTTTCATCATAGGTACACGTCAACTATGACAGACAAATTGAGAATTTTTCTTTCCAGAAAATCACATTGTAGGATTTTTTATGAATTTATTTGCAAATTATGGTGGAAAATAAGTATTTGGTCACCTACAAACAAGCAAGATTTCTGGCTCTCACAGACCTGTAACTTCTTCTTTAAGAGGCTCCTCTGTCCTCCACTCGTTACCTGTATTAATGGCACCTGTTTGAACTTGTTATCAGTATAAAAGACACCTGTCCACAACCTCAAACAGTCACACTCCAAACTCCACTATGGCCAAGACCAAAGAGCTGTCAAAGGACACCAGAAACAAAATTGTAGACCTGCACCAGGCTGGGAAGACTGAATCTGCAATAGGTAAGCAGCTTGGTTTGAAGAAATCAACTGTGGGAGCAATTATTAGGAAATGGAAAACATACAAGACCACTGATAATCTCCCTCGATCTGGGGCTCCACGCAAGATCTCACCCCGTGGGGTCAAAATGATCACAAGAACGGTGAGCAAAAATCCCAGAACCACACGGGGGGACCTAGTGAATGACCTGCAGAGAGCTGGGACCAAAGTAACAAAGCCTACCATCAGTAACACACTACGCCGCCAGGGACTCAAATCCTGCAGTGCCAGACGTGTCCCCCTTCTTAAGCCAGTACATGTCCAGGCCCGTTTGAAGTTTGCTAGAGTGCATTTGGATGATCCAGAAGAGGATTTGGAGAATGTCATATGGTCAGATGAAACCAAAATAGAACTTTTTGGTAAAAACTCAACTCGTCGTGTTTGGAGGACAAGGAATGCTGAGTTGCATCCAAAGAACACCATACCTACTGTGAAGCATGGGGGTGGAAACATCATGCTTTGGGGCTGTTTTTCTGCAAAGGGACCAGGACGACTGATCCGTGTAAAGGAAAGAATGAATGGGGCCATGTATCGTGAGATTTTGAGTGAAAATCTTCTTCCATCAGCAAGGGCATTGAAGATGAAACGTGGATGGGTCTTTCAGCAATGATCCCAAACACACCGCCCGGGCAACGAAGGAGTGGCTTCGTAAGAAGCATTTCAAGGTCCTGGAGTGGCCTAGCCAGTCTCCAGATCTCAACCCCATAAAAAATATTTTGGAGGAAGTTGAAAGTCCGTGTTGCCCAGCGACAGCCCCAAAACATCACTGCTCTACAGGAGATCTGCATGGAGGAATGGGCCAAAATACCAGCAACAGTGTGTGAAAACCTTGTGAAGACTTACAGAAAACGTTTTACCTGTGTCATTGCCAACAAAGGGTATATAACAAAGTATTGAGAAACTTTTGTTATTGACCAAATACTTATTTTCCACCATAATTAGCAAATAAATTCATAACAAATCCTACAATGTGATTTTCAGGATTTTTTTCTTCTCATTTTGTCTGTCATAGTTGACGTGTACCTATGATGAAAATTACAGGCCTCTCATCTTTTTAAGTGGGAGAACTTGCACAATTGGTGGCTGACTAAATATTTTTTTTCCCCACTGTATAATGTATGTGGACACCCCTTCAAATGAGTGGATTCGGCTATTTCAGCCACACACGTTGCTGACAGGTGTATAAAATTGTAGGAACTGGGTTCTACAGTTTGAACCCCTGCTTCTACAGTTTGAACCCCTGCTGTCGTGGCACCGTCATAGGATGCCACCGTTCCAACAAGTCAGTTTGTCAAATTTCTACCCTGCTAGAGCTGCCCCGGTCAACTGTAAGTGCTGTTATTGTGAAGTGGAAACGTCTAGGTGTGAAGAGGAAACGTCTAGGAGCAACAACGGCTCAGCCGGGAAGTGGTAGTTCACTCTAGTGGAAAGCCTTCCCAGAAGAGTGGAGGCTGTTATAGCAGCAAAGGGGGGGAACCAACTCCATATCAATGCCCATGATTTTGGAATGAAATGTTTGACAAGCAGGTGTCCACATACTTTTGGTCATGTAGTGTATATAAATAGCTGTGCCGTTATTCAGAATTTTAATTGTGTGCCCTCCTAATTTGCATGGATGAAATTTGGAGACCTGAACTATAGGCTTCTGTAGGGATGAATATGCCAAGTTGATGTATGCGCTTTAGAAAGTATTTTTTATATTTTTTATTTAACCTTTATTTAACCAGGTAAGCCAGTCGAGAACAAGTTCTCATTTACAACTGCGACCTGGCCAAGAAAAGGAAAGCAGTGCGATAAAAACAACAACAACACAGTTACATATGGAATAAACAAAAACAAAATGTACAGTCAATAACACAATAGAAAATCTATATACAGTGTGTTTATATGTAGTAAGTTATGGAGGTAAGGCAATAAATAGGCCATAGTGCGAAATAATTACAATTTAGTATTAACACGAGTGATAGATGTGCAGAAGATGATGTGCAAATAGAGATACTGGGGTGCAAATGAGCAAAATAAATAACAATGTAAATAACAATATGGGGATGAGGTAGTTGGGTGGGCTAATTACAGATGGGCTGTGTACAGGTGCAGTGATCGGTAAGCTGCTCTGACAACTGATGCTTAAAGTTAGTGAGGGAGATAAGTGTCTCCAGCTTCAGAGATTTTTGCAGTTCGTTCCAGTCATTTGCAGCAGATAACTGGAAGGAATGGCGGCCAAAGGAGGTGTTGGTTCTGGGAAATGACCAGTGAGATATACCTGCTGGAGCGCATCCTACGGGTGGGTGTTGCTATGGTGACCAATGATCTAAGATAAGGCGGGGATTTGCCTAGAAGTGATTTATAGATGACCTGGAGTCAGTGGGTTTGGCGACGAATATGTAGTGAGAGCCATCCAACGAGAGCGTACAGGTCACAATGGTGGGTAGTATATGGGGCTTTGGTGACAAAACGGATGGCATTGTGATAGACTACATCCAATTTGCTGAGTAGAGTGTTGGAAGCTATTTTGTAAATGACATCGCCGAAGTCAAGGATCTGTAGGATAGTCAGTTTTACGAGGGCATGTTTAGCAGCATGAGTGAAGGAGGCTTTGTTGCGAAATAGGAAGCAGATTCTAGATTTAACTTTGGATTGGAGATGCTTAATGTGAGTCTGGAAGGAGAGTTTACGGTCTAACCAGACACCTAGGTATTTGTAGTTGTCCACATATTCTAAGTCAGACCCGCCGAGAGTAGTGATTCTAGTTGGGCGGGCGGGTGCAAGCAGCGTTCGATTGAAGAGTATGCATTTAGTTTTACTAGCGTTTAAGAGCAGTTGGAGGCCACGGAAGGAGTCTTGTATGGCATTGAAGCTCATTTGGAGGTTTGTTAACACAGTGTCCAATGAAGGGCCAGATGTATACAAAATGGTGTCGTCTGCGTAGAGGTGCATCTGAGAGTCACCAGCAGCAAGAGCGACATCATTGATATACACAGAATAGAGTCGGCCCGAGAATTGAACCCTGTGGCACCCCCATAGAGACTGCCAGAGGTCCAGACAACAGGCCCTCCGATTTGACACATTGAACTCCATCTGAGAAGTAGTTGGTGAACCAGGCGAAGCAGTCATTTGAGAAACCAAGGCTATTTAGTCTGCCAATAAGAATGCAGTGATTGACAGAGTCAAAAGCCTTGGCCAGGTCGATGAAGACGGCTGCACAGTACAGTCTTTTATCGATTTGCAGTTATTATATCGTTTAGGACCTTGAGCGTGGCTGAAGTGCACCCATGACCCACTCGGAAACCAGATTGCATAGCGGTGAAGGTACGGTGATTATATGCCCAAGCTTTTCTCCATTTTATTTTACAATTCGTATCATGTTAAATATTATCCACTATCAGGAGCCACCCTCAGTAATACCCACATATATGTATACAGTGCTATGAAAAAGTATTTGCCCCCTTTCTAATTTTCTCTACTTTTGCATATTTGTGATACTGAATGTTATCAGATCTTCAACCAAAACTTAATATTAGATAAAGGGAACATAAGTGAACAAATAACACAACAATTACATATTAATTTCATTTATTTAATAAACAAAGTTATGCAACACCCAATTCCCCTGTGTGAAAAAGTAATTGCCCCCTTACACTCAATAACTGGTTGTGCCACCTTTAGCTGCAATGACTCCAACCAAATGCTTCCTGTAGTTGTTGATCAGTCTCTCATGTCGCTGTGGACCAAATTATGAAAGACAAGCAATGTAATTTTGAATTCTGTGAAGTGAGTGTGGAAGAGGTGAAAAAATGGTTGTCTATCAGCAATGACAAGCCACCTGGGTTTGACAACTTGGGTGGAAAATTACAGATGATAATAGCAGATGATATTGCCACTCCTATTTGTCATATGTTCAATCTTACAAGAAAGTGTGTGCACTCAGGCCTGGAGGCCTGGAAGCAAAAAGTCATTCCACTACCCAAGAATAGCAAAGCCCCCTTTACTGGCTCAAATAGCCAACCAATCGGCCTGTTACTAACCCGAATTAAACTTTTGGAAAAATTGTGTTTGACCAGATACAATGCTATTTTACTGTAAACAAATTGACAACAGACTTTCAGCACGCTTATAGGGAAGGGAATTCAACATGCACGGCACTTACACAAATGACTGATGATTGGCTGAGTGAAATTGATGATTTTGATGATAAAAAAATATTTTTGCTAGACTTTTGCTAGACTTCAGTGCTGCTTTTGACATTATTGATCATAGTCTGCTGCTGGAAAAACGTACACTACTGGTCAAAAGTTTTAGAACACCTACTCATTCAAGGTTTTTCTTTATTTTTACAATTTTACACATTGTAGAATAATAGTGAAGACATCAAAACTATGAAATAACACATATGGAATCATGCAGTAACCCAAAAAGTGTTAAACAAATCAAAATATATTTTATATTTGAGATTCTTCAAATAGCCACCATTTGCCTTGATTACAGCTTTGCACACTCTTGGCATTCTCTCAACCAGCTTCATGAGGTAGTCACCTGGAATGGATTTCAATTAACAGGTGCCTTCTTAAAAGTTAATTTTTGAATTTCTTCCTTCTTAATGCGTTTGAGCCAATCACTTGTGTTGTGACAAAGTAGGGTTGGTATACAGAAGATAGCCCTATTTGGTAAAATAACAAGTACATATTATGGCAAGAACAGCTCAAATAAGCAAAGAAAAATGACTTCACTATTATTCTACAATGTGGAAAATAGTACAAGTAAAGAAAAACCCTTGAATGAGTAGGTGTTCAAAAACTTTTGACCGGTAGTGTGTGTTATGGCTTAACACCCCCTGCTATTTTGTGGATAAAGAGTTACCTGTCTAACAGAACACAGAGAGTGTTCTTTAATGGAAGCCTCTCCAACATAATCCAGGTAGAGTCTGGCATTCCCTAGGGCAGATGTCTAGGCCCCTTACTTTTTTCAATCTTTACTAATGACATGCCACTGGCTTTGATGACTCAAAACGATATACGTCAGCTACTACAGCGAGTGAAATCACTGCAACACTTAACAAAGAGCTGCAGTCAGTTTTGGAATGAGTGGCAAGAAATAAGTTAGTCCTAAATATTTCAAAAATAAAAGCATTGTAATTGGGACAAATCATTCACTAAACCCTAAACCTCAACTAAATATTGTAATGAATAATGTGGAAATTAAGAAAGTTGAGGCGACTAAACTTATTGGAGTATCCCTAGATTGTAAACTGTCATAGTCAAAACATGTTTATGCAACAGTAGCTAAGATTGGGAGAAGTCTGTCCATAATAAAGCGCTGCTCTGCCTTCTTAACAACACTATCAACAAGGCAAGTCCTACAGGCCCTAGTTTTGTCGCACCTGGACTACTGTCCAGTTGTGTGGTCAGGTGCCAAAAACAGGGATTTAGGAAAATAATCTGTAAAAGTTTGTGAGGGTTTTAGGTGCCAAGACACATTTCTTCAGCCTCCTTAGGTTAAAGAGGCTCTGTTGCGCCTTCTTCACCACACTGTCTGTGTGGGTGGACCATTTCAGTTTGTCAGTGATGTGTACGCCAAGGAACTTGAAGCTTTCCACCTTCTCCACTGCGGTTCCGTCGATGTGGATAGGGGGGTGCACCCTCTGCTGTTTCCTGAAGTCCACGAGTGAGAGGGTGAGAGGTTATTTTCCTGGCACCACAATCCCAGAGCCATCACCTCCTCCCTGTAGGCGGTCTCGTCATTGTTGGTAATCAAGCCAACTACTGTTGTGTTGTCTGCAAACTTGATGAATGAGTTGGAGGCGTGCTTGGCCACGCAGTCATGGGTGAACAGGGAGTACAGGAGGGGGCTGAGCACGCACCCTTGTGGGGCCCCAGTTTTGAGGATCAGTGAAGTGGAGATGCTGTTTCCTACCTTCACCACCTCGGGGCGGCCCGTCAGGAAGTCCAGGACCCAGTTGCACAGGGCGGGGTTCAGACCCAGGGCCTCGAGCTTAATGATGAGCTTGGAGGGTACTAAGGTGTTGAATGCTGAGCTATAGTCAATGAACAGCATTCTTACATAGGTATTCCTGTTGTCCAGATGGGATAGGGCAGCGTGCAGTGTGATGGCGATTACATCGTCTGTGGATCTATTGGGGCGGTAAGCAAATTGAAGTGGGTCTAGGGTGACAGGTAAGGTAGAGGTGATATAATCCTTGACTAGTCTCTCAAAGCACTTCATGATGACAGAGGTGAGTGCTACGGGGCAATATTCATTCAATAAATTGTTATAAAAAAGAAGCCATCCACCTTTGATGGGCTATCAGCAGGACAATAGACTCTTGCCAAGTTAATTTTTATGAACTTGAAATGTATTAAAGAATATTTTAGCTATAATAATACTAATTATAATAATACATAAGAAGGATATCAAGGAGGGTAGGAGGAGTGCATGCTGTGTGCTTGTTACAGTATTTGTCTCAAACATGTTCTGTTGGATTACAATATTTTTCTGACCGTTTGGAACAGTTTAAACAACACCACAAGTACAATAACAATTTACAAACAAATATAATCAATTCCATATAGTCTAAAAAGGTATTAAAGTGTTTAATACAGCCAAGATTAAAAACAGTTGCATGCATTTGTGAATGGAATTGCTTTAGCTGACATGTTGTGGTTTATTTATTGTTAAATTATTTAAGGATCCATATGTTATTTTGTTTTGTAACTAAAATGCTTGACTGTATTTAAAGGCATGAATGACTTGTATACTGTCACGGATTCTGCCGAGGCTGCTCCTCCTCCTTGCTCGGGCAGGCTTCGGCGTTCGTCGTCCCCGGAGTACTCGCTGCTGCCGTTCGATGTTATCGGTGTCTGTCTAGTTTTGTTTGTATTGTTTACACCTGTTCCACATTATGTTTGATTGTTGCCCTATAATTATCCCTTCACGTATGTCGTTTGTGAGCGGGTTATTGCCTCCCTGCGTGGAGTTATTCTGTGTTCATCTTTTCAGTATCGGATTAAAGTACGTTTCCGAGAGTCCGTGTCCTGCGCCTGACTTCTTCAACCGCATCTCACTGACAGACGTGACATATACTGTGTAATGAGATGAACGAATTAAGGAATGATTGATTGATATATATTGAAGTAGACCTTTAGGCCAATAACACTAAATGAGGACCCACTGTAAGTACATGGGGGCTGCCATCTTTATGCACCTTCGCCATTACAACACTTGTGGACCAATTTACCTGGATGAGATTAAATACGTGCAGCATTGAGTGAATGTAAAGCAATTACATGAAATGACGACTGGCGAGCCTCTCTATGTTACACAAATACCTAGTTAACGTGGGGGGAAAGTGAAGTTGCAAGCGCATGCGAGAGGGAAGCTACCGACACACACACATTTTACATTTACATTTTAGTCATTTAGCAGACGCTCTTATCCAGAGCGACTTACATGAGCAATTAGGGTTAAGTGCCTTGCTTAAGGGCACATCGACAGATTTTTCACCTAGTCAGCTCGGGGATTAGAACCAGCGACCTTTCGGTTACTGGCACAACGCTCTTACCCACTAAACTACACACCCTTTTAACAGCTAGCTAACCTCTATTATTGATAGTTCTTCTGGTAACTAATAATTGTTTCTACATAACCAGGAAAATCCATTGAACTTTATATCAGTATTTAGCAGCTACGTATTATATATGAACAGGTTATTACTGCGTTCTTACCTAGTGGTTGGCGTCTTACTGTAAGTATCCGTACACTGCCTTATTGACTATCGGTGGAGCTAGCTGGTGAAGCAAGCTCTTGGCTAAACCCAGTCAGGAGAAGAGGGAAAACATTTTCTCCCAGAGAAAAGCATTTCATGCAGTTATTCGCTGTTCCTTCAATTAAGTTGTGACCTCCAGTTCTGATATAACTGCTGCTATAGCAGCATCAACACCAACCTCAAGAGCAGCCATTGTTATGATTTTCGACTTCTTCACCCAGTACAGGTGCTTTTCATTGTCGTCATCAACTAAACCAGCCCCACAGATTATCAGAGGACACTGATTGGTCCGGCCATATGGTGGATGGAAGGAAGGGGCTCAAACGGTTTGAATCTGGTCGTGGCCACACTGCATCCTTGCAACGAAAAAGAATAACTGATATCCTGTTTTTGGTCATAATTGTTTATGACTGACTTCTCGTTAAGGTCACGTCGTGCCCAGACAGAGAAACTAATTTACTGCCCCGTCAAAACAAATATGCAGTCTTTTGATTGTAAAAAGTATATGTAATATTATTCCAAGTCCTTCAAACTGGAAATATATAGTTACTGCTCTTAAGTGTCATATCCATTTAATTCAGTGTTTTGTCTCATTGTAAGGGGTCTAATGTAATGTCTGTTAAGTTTGTGTTCTTACTTTTCCCCTTATAACGACTTTGAGTTGCTATTGCCTTCTATTGGATATTTTCAACCAGTGCCTTTAAAAACTGTTGGTTTGCGTGATTAACACCAGTCATTTAGGCTTCAAACACTGTGCCAGAAAGGTTCTGAATGGATGTGCTTGTTTTACCTCCCTGAGATATCCAGAGCAGCCGATCCTGGCACGAGTACCCACTTCCTCCCATTGATTGTGGAGAATAGCCTTCCTGTCAGCGTATGGGAGATGACAACCATAGCAGAGCAGGATGGGTGATCTCCCTCCAGACAAACATACCCTGGCCCAAACCCTGCAACTATGTCTGACAAGCATGGCTGCTTCAGAGCCTATACATGCTCAAATATACCCACCCTTGACACAGGTTACATGCCACAAACCTCAATTACCCGTTCAGGGAGAACTCCTGGCCCTATGGCAAACACTCGCACAAACACTGCAATAAGCTTGAGCTCGCCCTTAGTTGTGCTTCCTGTGTCTTGGAACAGCAGTCCCAGATGAACCCAAGGGCTCGGACCATGTTCCCAATGTGCCTCCACTGTGGAATTAAGTGCTTCCCACCAAAACAAGGGAGCTCCCCTGACTCCAAACCGATCCTAGAGGTACATTTTCACTAAACAGTTGCAGAAATCCTAATCTGGAGTAACAAGCAGTGTATTCATAGCACAATGCAATAACTTAGCGCTGAATGTAAAGAAAGCCCTCTGCGACCTTGCCTATGGTAAGCCTTCTCCTAAACGGATCAATTTCTTCCCGCTGTATGGAAGCTGAGGGCTTTGAGTGGCAGGGTACAGGCCCCGCTCGGTTGACCCAAACCAAAGCGGCATGTGGGAGAGGGGTCAAGCCACCCCATACCCAGCCCGTCAGTGAGAGAGCATACAGGTCACAGCATATCTGCGTGGGGAGAGTATGGAACTGAGTGTTATGAAGCTGCTTTTGTAAAGTAGTGAGCCTCAACCCAGTGGCTACCATACAATATTAGTGAACTAAACAAAATACTTGAATGCCATCAGAAAATGTGGAAGACTGCAGACGAGTTAATTAGTCAGTTGACCAACTATGAAACCTAGGTTAAAGCATTGAATAACAAGTGTGGTATTAAAGTGAACACCATTCAGTTTAAGGAAGCCAATCTTTATTTGTTATTTAGAGCATAAGCAGCATGTGTAGGGATGACAGTCCTCCAGTATCCTTCACACCCCAGCTTTGAGCTGGCTGTTGGGTGGGAGGGGCTTGCCCAGGTGGATTCCGACAGACAGGCCAAACGCATTGGCTGAGTGCTTCTCCTGGACATCCTCTTTGAGCTGGAAGCCCCTCCCACCATCAAAGCTGTCAGAGGGTGTGAAAGTAAGCGGTACTTCTCCCAGAAGCCCTTGCAGCCGTGTGCGCCATGCCTCCAGCATGCTGTCCCGAGCATCAGCGGGGATGTGGGGTGGAGCCCAGAAGATCTGAGGAGCCAGAACCTGGAAACCACAGTAGTGCAGGATGCCGTTCTAAAGAGAGGGAATGAACTTATTCAATAACCATGCTAAAGTATATAAAACATGAATTGATTTGTCCAACTGAAGCAGTCCTCCAATCATTAAAATTAGCACTTTCCAACCTGGAAGTCAAATGTTTATAATAAAAGCAGACATCCAGTGGAGATAACATATAGAAAGCAAAAGCACGTTGCAGTACAGCAGTCTACATGCTGGTAGTGTCAGCCAAGCCTAACATACCTGCAGTGGCCACAGGGTGACGTTCATGTCTCCATTGATACCATTGGCACTGAACATAGACTCCTGGGATCCAGTGGTGAAGGACAGCATGGCTTTCTTGTCCTGGAGGGAAACAAGGTGAGGAGACATTGATATGAATGGACCACATAATGGGAGGAACCTTGAAGGAGCATGTAAACCAACCATTTGTGGTGTTATTAAAAGGCCCATTGCAGTAAATGTCTCCTGTGTCATTGTACAACAGCTGATGTAACAGTAAGAGCAAAATCTGAGTCATTTCTTGATCATTGCTGGTTGAAAATGTAATCTACATAGATCCCCTACCTTGAAGATGCCCTGGCTGTACCTCTTTTCTGAGGTGTAGGCAAATCCCAGTGTGAGCACCCGGTCCATCCAGCCCTTCATGATGGCAGGAACAGTGAACCAGTACATAGGAAACTGAGAGATGAGACACTAGTCAAAAACCAGTACCTGGAATGGGTGCATTTCAGCCACCATCCAAAAAAGCACTAAAGGCTCTACACTTAAAATTAGGTTAGGAAAATTGGCTTCATCAACTTTGAGCCTAAGACACTCAACAGTACTGCAGGAGATCACCTGGAATATGACAAGCTCCGCTTCAGAGAGTTTGCGGTGTTCCTCAGTGATATCAGCAGAGAGTCGGCCCTCCTTCCATGCCAGCATGGTCTCCTCTCCATACTGGAAGTGCTCAGCATCCTTCACCTCCCCTGATAAATCATAACAGACTGAGACTAAGCAAGTTGAGGTAGAACAGAAAAAGCTCTTGCCAACAGAAAATTGTGACCTTAAGCATTTAATAGGCACTCAAGCTTACACACTTATCATTCACTACTGTAATTAAGTAACGCATGGTTCAGACTGTTACCAGTGATGTCGTCAACAGTAGCAGAGGCTTTAAACTTCATGGCGTATAGGTCAGACACCTCCACCTTACAGCCCTGAGCAGTCAGAGCTGTCACAGCTGCATCTTTAGCTGCAGCGTTAAATGACCCAGTACTCTGGTGGGCGTACACAATCAGAACCTTCTCGGCTGCAACCAGATCAGATAAGCCACATCAAAGTATTGAAGATAATGCTTTTCTTCCTCAATGAAATAAACTTTTTCTTCTAGCATAAAGACAAAGTGAAAATGGCATCTAATCTGGAACACACAAAAGCATTTAGGACTCTTACAAATGACTCACCCATTTTGTGTGGCATGGTGTTCTGCTTGTGATGAGCTAAGGGTCAAGGTGACTTGGAGGGAAACTAGCTGAGACTGCTGCTCTTGTAATGCTCTCTGGACCAAACACACCCTCTCACACAGCTGCCTGTCAATCAGCAATCACGCTAATCGTCTGTCAGTCAATCAATCAAGAAGTCTGTCATATCTCTCTCCCCCAGGAGAATCTCAATTGATTTTGTTCGACTCCTCAGGTCCTCGTGGACTCCCAAACTATATGTGTTGAGTGTTGAAAAGAAATTGAGCTGATTATAGATCAGTGTGTTTACATGTGTTGTGGGTGTGTTCGCTATAGGTGCAGATAGGGTTGCAAAGGGAGGGTATATTTCTGGTAACGTACAAAGTTGAAGTTTGGTCACTTTCAAGAATTTTATGTAATTTATAACATGACATCTAGTGGCATTTTTCCACCCAGATTATTACAGGTGTCTGTAATTATCTCTGGCTCTCTGTGTGGCCTTATCACATGTAAAATATATAAAATAATACAATACGATGATTTTAGAATAGAAAATATAATGACAAAGCTGTAAAAGATTATCCTAAATATAACCTAGCAACTTAGTGAATACCATTGGTGTTTAATATGAGGGTTTCAGCCAGGGGCGGAATGGCCCTATTCCTGGTTGGCCAGTCTGATCAGAACTGTATATAGCCTTGGTCCGTGACGTTAGAACACTGCATGCGCACATACCAACTGAGAAGCAAAAACACCATCTGAGACATTCACAGAACGGGCGCCCTCAGCGCTCACTGTCTGCAGCTGGATGCTTCTAAAAAATACAGGAAAAAGACCAAACAAAACAATGGTGCATAAAGATGGAGGAATTCAGATATGATGTCTATGTTTGAGCACTATCCAAATACTTTTAAAAATACGCCACGTGACATGGTTCAATGTGCTACTTTTCTTTTTTTTTCAAATTGCAGCTGACTTTGAGCTAAAATTGGGATCATCTGCACTGAGTGTACAAAACATTAGGAACACCTGCTCTTTCCATGACAGACTGACCAGGTGAATCCAGATTAAAGCTATGACCCCTTGCTGCTGTCACCTGTTAAATGCACTTCAATCAGTGTACATGAAGGGGAGGAGACCGATTAAAGAAGGATTTATTTTGTTTTAAGACAATTGTCTTCAGGCAATTGAGGCATGGATTGTGTATGTGTAACATTCAGAATGTGAATGTGAAGATAAAATATTTATGTCTCGTTGAACGGGGTATGGTAGAAGATGCCAGGTGCACTGCTTTGAGTGTGTCAAGAACTGCAACATGCTGGGTTTTTCTCGCTCCACAGTTTCCCGTGTTAATCAAGAATGGTCCACCATCCTAAACGAAAGCCTCATGTGAAGCAGACAATGCAGAGTTGTTCTTTGCTGAAGAAAGAAGAAAGAAACTGAATGAAAGAGAGTACAGCGAGGAAAAAATGACAGGCAAGTAATCTGTATGCACATGGGACAATTCAGACCAGACTTAGCTACTGTGCGCTATTGTGATTAGCATGACTGTTGTAAGTAACAGCAAACTTTCCAGGACATAGACATGTCTTATGTGACCAGAATGCTTAAATTCTTGTTAATCTAACTGCACTGTTCAATTTACAGTAGCTATTACAGTGAAAGAATACCATGCTATTGTTTGAGGAAAGTGCAAAACAACAACAAAAATTATCATGCAACTGGTTTGATATATTCACCTCTGAAGGTAAATAATGTACTTACATATCTTGCTCTGATTTGTCATCCTAAGGGTCCCAGAGATAAAATGTAGCATAGTTTTGTTTGATGAAATCAATTTTTATATTCAAATGTAGGAACTGGGTTCTACAGTTTGAACCCCTGCTGTCTCTGGCTCCACACCGACCCCGCCCGGCCATCTAGAAAGTTAGTGTATAAGCTAATGATCCATCATGTATGACATTCCTGGGAGTGTGTAAACTTACATTTTGTATTACCATATAATTTTTGTATGTTCTCTATAGTTATGTACAGTGGGGCAAAAAAGTATTTAGTCAGCCACCAATTGTGCAAGTTCTCCCACTTAAAAAGATGAGAGAGGCCTGTAATTTTCATCATAGGTACACGTCAACTATGACAGACAAATTGAGAAAAAAAATCCAGACAATCACATTGTAGGATTTCTAATGAATTTATTTGCAAATTATGGTGGAAAATAAGTATTTGGTCACCTACAAACAAGCAAGATTTCTGGCTCTCACAGACTTGTAACTTCTTCTTTAAGAGGCTCCTCTGTCCTCCACTCATTACCTGTATTAATGGCACCTGTTTGAACTTGTTATCAGTATAAAAGACACCTGTCCATAACCTCAAACAGTCACACTCCAAACTCCACTATGGCCAAGACCAAAGAGCTGTCAAAGGACACCAGAAACAAAATTGTAGACCTGCACCAGGCTGGGAAGACTGAATCTGCAATAGGTAAGCAGCTTGGTATGAAGAAATCAACTGTGGGAGCAATTATTAGGAAATGGAAGACATACAAGACCACTGATAATCTCCCTCGATCTGGGGCTCCACGCAAGATCTCACCCCGTGGGGTCAAAATGATCACAAGAACGGTGAGCAAAAATCAAAGAACCACACGGGGGGACCTAGTGAATGACCTGAAGAGAGCTGGGACCAAAGTAACAAAGCCTACCATCAGTAACACACTACGCCGCCAGGGACTCCAATCCTGCAGTGTCAGACGTGTCCCCCTGCTTAAGCCAGTACATGTCCAGGCCCGTCTGAAGTTTGCTAGAGTGCATTTGGATGATCCAGAAGAGGATTGGGAGAATGTCATATGGTCAGATGAAACCAAAATAGAACTTTTTGGTAAAAACTCAACTCGTCGTGTTTGGAGGACAAAGAATGCTGAATTGCATCCAAAGAACACCATACCTACTGTGAAGCATGGGGGTGGAAACATCATGCTTTGGGGCTGTTTTTCTGCAAAGGGACCAGGATGACTGATCCTTGTAAAGGAAAGAAATGAATGGGGCCATGTATCGTGGAGATTTTGAGTGAAAACCTCCTTCCATCAGCAAGGGCATTGAAGATGAAACATGGCTAGGTCTTTCAGCATGACAATGATCCCAAACACACCGCCCGGGCAATGAAGGAGTGGCTTCGTAAGAAGCATTTCAAGGTCCTGGAGTGGCCTAGCCAGTCTCCAGATCTCAACCCCATAGAAAATCTTTGGAGGAAGTTGAAAGTCTGTGTTGCCCAGCGACAGCCCCAAAACATCACTGCTCTAGAGGAGATCTGCATGGAGGAATGGGCCAAAATACCAGCAACAGTGTGTGAAAACCTTGTGAAGACTTACAGAAAACGTTTGACCTGTGTCATTGCCAACAAGGGGTATATAACAAAGTATTGAGAAACTTTTGTTATTGACCAAATACTTATTTTCCACCACAATTTGCAAATAAATTCATTAAAAATCCTACAATGTGATTTTCTGGATTTTTTTTCTCTAATTTTGTCTGTCATAGTTGACGTGTACCTATGATGAAAATTACAGGCCTCTCTCATCTTTTTAAGTGGGAGAACTTGCACAATTGGTGGCTGACTAAATACTTTTTTTCCCCACTGTACTTGAAAATGTATCAATTGACCAGACTTGATACAAAATAGTCCAGTATTAAAATGCTTCACTGGATCAATCTGAAACCAAAATCTAATTTGAGCCTAAACTGCAATATTATATTGTGGCCTTTCTCTTGCATTTCAACTTCAAAGTGTTTCCTTTCAAATGGTATCAAGAATATGCATATCCTTGCTTCAGGTCCTGAGCTACAGGCAGTTAAATTTGGGTATGTCATTTTAGGCGAAAATTGAAAAAAAGGGTCTGATCGTTAAGAGGTTAAGCTTGCATAAATTGAATGCAATTCCCTTTTCATGCGCTTTTCTCTCTATACATATTCTGACCTTGAACTTAAGCATGAGAATAGAATGCTAGTTATACACTTTTCGTTTTAGGTGGAGCTCAAAAAAATGAAGGTGTTTTGGAGGTGTGTCTACAGAAACACTGTATTTTGGCCTTGACTTAATGCCACCATGTTTATGCGTAAAGTAACCATGAATAAGGTCGTGGGAACCTGACGGTTACAAGTGGAAAAACCATCTACTTTATTTTTCCTGATAGAAATAACAGTATTCTCCATGCACTGTAATTTATAAATTGATAATAGATCGGTAAATTAGTAATCCGTTTAGAGAAGGAGATTGTAAAGACACAGATGATTTTTCCTTATGATCCTTGGAGACGAATGTCAAACCAGCCAAATGGAAGCAAACTGAAAATCATACCAACATGACATGTATTGCAGACACTTTTCCACAGTGAAATAAGATTATTCTGTATATATAATGTAGGTGGACACCCCTTCAAATTAGTGGAGTCGGCTATTTCAGCCACACACGTTGCTGACAGGTGTATAAAATCGTAGGAACTGGGTTCTACAGTTTGAAACCTTGCTTCTACAGTTTGAACCCCTGCTGTCGTGGCACCGTCATATGATGCCACCGTTCCAACAAGTCAGTTTGTCAAATTTCTACCCTGCTAGAGCTGCCCCGGTCAACTGTAAGTGCTGTTATTGTGAAGTGGAAACGTATAGGTGTGAAGTGGAAACGTTTAGGAGCAACAACGGCTCAGCCGGGAAGTGGTAGTTCACTCTAGAGGAAAGCCTTCCCAGAAGAGTGGAGGCTGTTATAGCAGCAAAGGGGGGAACCAACTCCATATCAATGCCCATGATTTTGGAATGAAATGTTTGACAAGCAGGTGTCCACAGACTTTTGGTCATGTAGTGTATATAAATAGCTGTGCCGTTATTCAGAATTTTAATTGTGTGCCCTCCTAATTTGCATGGATGAAATTTGGAGACCTGAACTATAGGCTTCTGTAGGGCTGAATATGCCAAGTTGATGTATGCGCTTTAGAAAGTATTGATTATATGCCCAAGCTTTTCTCTATTTTATTTTACAATTCATACCATGTTAAATATTATCCACTAACGGGAGCCACCCTCTGTAATACACACATATATATATATATATATATATATATATATATATATATATATATATATATATATATATATAAAACAATTTTTTTCATCAATCCATTCCTTTTACCTTTCTTTCCTCTGCCAAGTCCTTGTAAGTTGTTCCTGAGGGGCGCTAGTATTAGTGGATAATATTAGGCTAATGTTGTGCAATAATTTATGCCTATTTGAATCATTATGGAACTCCGACTACATGTAGCAGGTTAAACCTTGAGCCTGGTGTGCAATTCACGACGACTGGATCGTTGTCATACAGTTCCATAAATAGTGAGAATTAAGGTAGATTTATTTGATAATTGTTCAACCCCTATTGTACACTTTTTTTTTCCACCTTCCAATATTTTATGGATTAAACTTGAATATGACATATTTCAGGACGAATCAAACCACTGTATTTTTTTATTCATCAATATATTTAGTGAGTAAAGGTTCTCCAAACAGTTATTTTTTTATATACATACTTTCCTAACCCTAATATTTGCATTAGTAATCTACAAGATCAGAGTATTTTTTAAATCGACTTTAATGACTTTTTCATTGGCAAGATTAGCAAATTTAGGCATGACATGCCAGCAACAAACGTCTACCCTACACATCCAAGTATAACTGACCAAATTATGAAAGACAAGCAATGTAATTTTGAATTCTGTGAAGTGAGTGTGGAAGAGGTGAAAAAATGGTTGTCTATCAGCAATGACAAGCCACCTGGGTTTGACAACTTGGGTGGAAAATTACAGATGATAATAGCGGATGATATTACCACTCCTATTTGTCATATGTTCAATCTTACAAGAAAGTGTGTGCACTCAGGCCTGGAGGCCTGGAAGCAAAAGTCATTCCACTACCCAAGAATAGCAAAGCCCCCTTTACTGGCTCAAATAGCCAACCAATCAGCCTGTTACTAACCCAAATTAAACTTTTGGAAAAAATTGTGTTTGACCAGATACAATGCTATTTTACTGTAAACAAATTGACAACAGACTTTCAGCACGCTTATAGGGAAGGGAATTCAACATGCACGGCATTTACACAAATGACTGATGATTGGCTGAGTGAAATTGATGATTTTGTTGATAAAATGATTGTCGGAGCTGTTTTGCTAGACTTCAGTGCTGCTTTTGACATTATTGATCATAGTCTACTGCTGGAAAAACGTACACTACCGGTCAAAAGTTTTAGAACACCTACTCATTCAAGGTTTTTCTTTATTTTTACTATTTTCCACATTGTAGAATAATAGTGAAGACATCAAAACTATGAAATAACACATATGGAATCATGCCGTAACCAAAAAAGTGTTAAACAAATCAAAATATATTTTATATTTGAGATTCTTCAAATAGCCACCATTTTCCTTGATGACAGCTTTGCACACTCTTGGCATTCTCTCAACCAGCTTCATGAGGTAGTCACCATTTCTTCCTTCTTAATGCGTTTGAGCCAATCAGTTGTGTTGTGACAAAGTATATTACGGCAAGAACAGCTCAAATAAGCAAAGAGAAACGACAGTCCATCATTACTTTAAGACATGAAGGTCAGTCAATACGGAAAATTTCAAGAACTTTGAAAGTTTCTTCAAATACAGTCGCTAAAAACCATCAAGTGCTATCATGAAACTGGCTCTCATGAGGACTGCCACAGGAATGGAAGACCCAGAGTTACCTCTGCTGCAGAGGATAAATTCATTATAGTTACCAGCCTCAGAAATTGCAGCCCAAATAAATGCTTCACAGAGTTCAAGTAACAGACACATCTCAACATCAACTGTTCAGAAGAGACTGTGTGAATCAGGCCATGGTCGAATTGCTGCAAAGAAACCACTACTAAAGGACTCCAATAAGTAGAAGAGACTTAATTGGGCCAAGAAATACGAGCAATGGACATTAGACCGGTGGACATTTGTCCTTTGGTCTGGAATCCAAATTGGAGATTTTTGGTTCCAACCGCCGTGTCTTTGTGAGATGCGGTGTGGGTGAACGTATGATCTCCACATGTGTATTTCCCACTGTAAAGCAGGGAGGAGGAGGTGTTATGGTGTGGGGGTGCTTTGCTGGTAACACTGTCTGCGATTTATTTAGAATTCAAGGCACACTTAACCAGCATGGCTCCAGAGCATTATGCAGCGATACGCCATCACATTTGGTTTGGGCTTAGTGGGACTACAATTTGTTTTTCAACAGGACAATGACCCAATACACCTCCAGGTTGTGTAAGGGCTATTTTACCAAGAAGGAGAGTGATGGAGTGCTGCATCAGATGACCTGGCCTCCACAATCCCTCGATCTCAACCAAGTTGAGATGGTTTTGAATGAGTCGGACCGCAGAGTGAAGGAAAAGCAGCCAACAAGTGCTCAGCATATGTGGGAACTCCTTCAAGACTGTTAGAAAATCATTCCAGGTCAAGCTAGTTGAGAGAATGCCAAGAGTGTGCAAAGCTGTCACAAAGGCAAAGGATGGCTATTTGAAGAATCTCAAACACTTTTTGGGTTACTACATGATTCCATAAGTGTTATTTCATAGTTTTGATGTCTTCACTATTATTCTACAATGTGGAAAATAGGAAAAAATAAGGAAAAAACATTGAATGAGTAGGTGTTCAAGAACTTTTGACCGGTAGTGTGTGTTATGGCTTAACACCCCCTGCTATTTTGTGGATAAAGAGTTACCTGTCTAACAGAACACACAGGGTGTTCTTTAATGGAAGCCTCTCCAACATAATCCAGGTAGAGTCTGGCATTCCTGTCAAGGGGTGCTGAAGGTGGGTGTGGTGCATGAATCAAGCGCAGGACGCAGAAGCTCAGTTCAAAAGACTTTAGTGCAATATTCACGTAGAAAATAAGCACAATAA
Source organism: Coregonus clupeaformis (assembly GCF_020615455.1). Classification (NCBI taxonomy): domain Eukaryota; kingdom Metazoa; phylum Chordata; class Actinopteri; order Salmoniformes; family Salmonidae; genus Coregonus; species Coregonus clupeaformis. Next base: position 31,364,529 of record NC_059214.1, read on the forward strand.
GCCCGAAGGCGAAATAACGGCGCACACAGGCGTCAAACAAACGGCGCACTAACATGTGCGAAAAACCTCTCCAAAACACTGGAGGGAAGTACGTAGCTCCAACACAAAACAGAAGAGCAATCACACACAAAGACAAACACACACAACGAGAACTAAATAGGACACTAACGAGGACTAACAAGACACAGGTGTACAACATCAAGATAAAACCAAACGAACATGAAACATAGATCGGTGGCAGCTAGTACTCTGGGGACGACGACCGCCGAAGCCTGCCTGAACCAGGAGGAGGAGCAGCCTCGGCCGAAACCGTGACAGTACGGCTCCAGCCGTGCGCGCGGGATTGTCCCGGTGGAACTCCGACAGGAGAGATGGGTCTAGGATGTCCCTCCGCGGCACCCAGCACCGCTCCTCCGGGCCGTACCCCTCCCACTCCACGAGATACTGGAGACCCCCCATCCGGCGTCTAGAGTCCAAGATGGACCGAACGGTGTACGCCGGAGCCCCCTCGATGTCCAGTGGGGGCGGAGGAGTCTCCCCTATCTCATTGTCCTGGAGTGGACCAGCTACCACCAGCCTGAGAAGAGACACATGGAACGAGGGGTTAATATTCTTATACTCAACAGGTAGATATAACCTATAACACACCTCGTTCAATCTTCTCAGGACTTTAAAGGGCCCCACAAACCGCCGACCCAGCTTCCGGCAGGGCAGGCGGAGGGGTAGGTTTCTGGTAGAGAGCCAGACTCGATCTCCGGGTGCGTTCACCGGCCCCTCACTGCGGTGGAGATCGGCGCTCGCCTTGTGACGAAGGACGGCCCGCTGCAGGTGGACGTGGGCAGCGTTCCACGTCTCTTCCGAGCGCCTCATCCAATCATCCACCGCAGGGGCCTCGATCTGGCTCTGCTGCCAAGGTGCCAGAACCGGCTGGTAACCTAACACACATTGGAAGGGGGTTAGGTTGGTAGAGGAGTGGCGGAGAGAGTTCTGGGCCATCTCGGCCCAGGGAATGTACCGTGCCCACTCCTCCGGCCGGCCCTGGCAATACGACCTCAGAAACCTACCCACATCCTGGTTGACACGTTCTACCTGCCCGTTACTCTCCGGGTGGTACCCTGAGGTAAGGCTAACCGAGACCCCCAACCGCTCCATGAACGCTCTCCAAACACGGGAGGTAAACTGGGGGCCTCGATCAGACACTATATCCTCGGGTACCCCGTAATGCCAGAAGACGTGGGTAAATAGGGCCTCAGCGGTCTGTAGGGCAGTAGGAAGACCCGACATAGGGAGAAGACGACAGGCCTTAGAGAACCGGTCCACAACGACCAGGATGGTGGTATTCCCCTGAGAGAGGGGAAGGTCTGTCACAAAATCCACCGAGAGGTGTGACCATGGTCGTTGTGGAACGGGCAGGGGTTGTAACTTACCCCTGGGCAGATGTCGGGGCGCCTTACACTGGGCGCACACCGAGCAGGAGGAGACATAAACCCTCACATCCCTAGCCAAAGTGGGCCACCAGTATTTAGTGCTAAGGCAATGCACTGTCCGGCCAATACCCGGATGTCCAGAGGAGGGTGACGTGTGAGCCCAGTAAATGAGTCGATCCCGAATCTCGAGCGGAACGTACTTCCGACCCTCAGGACACTGTGGAGGGCTGGGGGTCGGGCACGCAACGCTCGCTCGATTTCGGCATCGACCTCCCACACCACCGGTGCCACTAGGCAAGACTCCGGTAGTATGGGAGTAGGCTCAACGGACTTCTCCTCCGTGTCATACCGCGGGACAGCGCATTTGCCTTACCATTCTGGGACCCAGGGATGTACGTGATTTTAAATACGAACCTGGTGAGAAACATACTCCATCGAGCCTGGCGAGGGTTCAGTCTCCTCGCTGCCCGGATGTACTCCAGGTTCCGATGGTCAGTCAAAATGAGGAAAGGGTGTTGAGCCCCCTCAAGCCAATGCCTCCACACCTTAAGGGCTTGAACTACAGCTAACAGCTCCCTGTCCCCAACGTCATAGTTACGCTCCGCCGGGCTGAGCTTTTTTGAGTAAAAAGCACAGGGGCTGAGTTTAGGTGGCGTGCCGGACCGCTGAGAGAGAACGGCCCCTATACCAGCCTCAGACGCGTCTACCTCAACCTGAAAGGGTAATGCGGGATCCGGATGCGCCAGCACCGGAGCCGACGTAAACAGGTCCTTCAGTCTCCTAAAGGCCCTGTCCGCATCAGCTGACCACTGCAGGCGCACCGGACCCCCTTTCAGAAGGGACGTGATGGGAGCTGCCACCTGTCCAAAACCCCGGATAAACCTCCGGTAGTAATTCGCAAAGCCCAAGAACTGCTGCACCTCTTTACAGTGGTTGGAGTTTGCCAATTACGCACAGCGGACACACGATCCACCTCCATTCTCACCCCTGACGCGGACAACCGATAATCCAAAAAGGAGACCGACTCCTGGAAAAACAGACATTTCTCTGCCTTGACATATAGGTCGTGCTCCAACAGCCTCCTCAATACACGACGCACCAGGGTTATATGCTCGGCTCGGGTAGACGAGTACACCAGAATGTCATCAATGTACACGACCACCCCTTGTCCCTGCATATCCCGGAAAATGTCATCTACGAAGGATTGGAAGACTGATGGAGCATTCATCAACCCATATGGCATGACGAGATATTCGAAATGACCTGACGTGGTACTAAACGCTGTCTTCCATTCTTCGCCCTCCCTAATGCGCACCAAGTTATACGCGCTCCTGAGATCCAATTTTGTGAAAAACCGCGCTCCATGCAATGACTCTGTCATGGTCGCAATCAGAGGGAGTGGATAACTGTATTTCACAGTAATCTGATTGAGACCACGATAATCAATGCACGGGCGCAACCTTCCATCTTTCTTCTTCACAAAAAAGAAGCTCGAGGAGGCGGGAGAAGTGGAGGGCCGAATGTATCCTTGTCTCAAAGATTCGGCTATGTAAGTCTCCATAGCTTTTCTCTCCTCTTGAGACAAAGGATACACGTGGCTCCGTGGGAGCGCTGCTCCTGCCTGGAGATCAATCGCACAATCCCCCTGTCTATGAGGAGGCAACTGCGTCGACCTAGTTTTACTAAACACGAGAGCTAAATCCCCATATTCAGGCGGAATGTGCAGTGCGGGCACTTGGTTTGGACTTTCCACCGAAGTCGCCCCCACGGAAACACCCAGACATCGCCCCTCGCACTGAGAAGACCACCCATCGAGAGCCCTCTGTTGCCACGAAATAGCAGGGTTATGGGTGCTTAACCAGGGAATTCCCAGCACCACTGGGTACGCAGGAGAGTCGATCAGATACAGCTGTATAGTCTCTTCATGACCCCCCTGCGCACACATCCTAAGTGGTGCTGTGATCTCCCCTAATCAACCCCGACCCCAACGGGCGGCTATCTAAGGCATGAACGGGAAAAGGTTTGTCAACAGGTAGGAGAGGGATCCCTAAATCTAAACAAAACTTCCGATCAACAAAATTCCCAGCTGCGCCTGAATCTACTAGCGCCTTATGCTGGGAATGAGGTGCAACCTGTGGAAAACACACAGGTATACAAAAGTGCACAACAGAAAGCTCTGGGTAAGTGGGACGTCTACTCACCTGGGAGGCCCCCCAGTGCGTGGCCTGTTGTCTTCTCCCCCGGGAGAACCCTCCCCAGCACCTGGCCGCAGTGTGCCCTCCACGACCGCACTTGGTGCAGGAGACAGGCCCCCTCGGGCTCCTCCTCCTCCTTTCTCTAGCGCCGGCACCCCCGAGCTCCATAGGGCTCGGCTCGGAGGTGCCGGAGGGCGGAATGGACGGACCCCCTCGGGACGTCCACGGGTGGCCAGCAGGGTGTCCAGACGGATGGACATATCGACCAACTGGTCGAAGGTGAGATGGGTATCCCTGCAGGCCAACTCACGTTGAACGTCCTCCCGTAGGCTACATCGAAAATGGTCGATGAGGGCCCGTTCATTCCACCCTGCGTCCGCCGCTAGAGTCCGGAACTCTAGAGCAAACGCCTGTGCGCTCCTCCTCCCCTGTCTCAGGTGGACTAGACGCTCCCCGCCGCTTTGCCCTCAGGTGGATGGTCGAACACGGCCTTGAAGCGGCGGGAGAACTCGGCGTAGGAGATGGTGTTGGCGTCCATCTTCCTCCACTCGGCGTTAGCCCACTCCAACGCCTTGCCCGTGAGACAGGAGATGAGGGCGGAAACGCTCTCGTGTCCCGAGGGCACCGGGTGTACAGTGGCCAGGTAGAGCTCCACCTGCAGGAGGAACCCCTGACACCCGGCAGCTGTTCCGTCATACGCCCTCGGGAGCGAGAGCCGAATCCCCCTGGGTTCCGGACCTGGGACTGGTGGACCGGCCGATGGGGTTGGTGTTGATGACGTCCTGTAGAGCGGTCCCCAGTTGTCGTATCTGGTCATCTTGGCCGCGAACATGCTCCTCGAGCGACTCAGGCGTAACTGCAGATCCTGCTGATTCCATTTTGGTGTGTGATTCTGTCAAGGGGTGCTGAAGGTGGGTGTGGTGCATGAATCAAGCGCAGGACGCAGAAGCTCAGTCCAAAAGACTTTAGTGCAATATTCACGTAGAAAATAAGCAAAATAAGCCCGAAGGCGAAATAACGGCGCACACAGGCGTCAAACAAACGGCGCACTAACATGTGCGAAAAACCTCTCCAAAACACTGGAGGGAAGTACGTAGCTCCAACACAAAACAGAAGAGCAATCACACACAAAGACAAACACACACAACGAGAACTAAATAGGACACTAACGAGGACTAACAAGACACAGGTGTACAACATCAAGACAAAACCAAATGAACATGAAACATAGATCGGTGGCAGCTAGTACTCCGGGGATGACGACCGCCGAAGCCTGCCCGAACCAGGAGGAGGAGCAGCCTCGGCCGAAACAATTCCCCAGGGCAGCTGTCTAGGCCCCTTACTTTTTTCAATCTTTACTAATGACATGCCACTGGCTTTGATGACTCAACACTATACACTTCAGCTACTACAGCAGGTGAAATCACTGCAACACTTAACAAAGAGCTGCAGTCAGTTTCAGAATGAGTGGCAAGAAATAAGTTAGTCCTAAATATTTCAAAAATAAAAGCATTGTAATTGGGACAAATCATTCACTAAACCCTAAACCTCAACTAAATCTTATAATGAATAATGTGGAAATTAAGAAAGTTGAGGCGACTAAACTGCTTGGAGTATCCCTAGATTGTAAACTGTCATAGTCAAAACATGTTTATGCAACAGTAGCTAAGATTGGGAGAAGTCTGTCCATAATAAAGCGCTGCTCTGCCTTCTTAACAACACTATCAACAAGGCAAGTCCTACAGGCCCTAGTTTTGTCGCCCCTGGACTACTGTCCAGTTGTGTGGTCAGGTGCCAAAAACAGGGAGTTAGGAAAATAATCTGTAAAAGTCTGTGAGGGTTTTAGGTGCCAAGACAAATTTCTTCAGCCTCCTTAAGTTGAAGAGGCTCTGTTACGCCTTCTTCACCACACTGTCTGTGTGAGTGGACCATTTCAGTTTGTCAGTGATGTGTACGGCAAGGAATTTGAAGCTTTCCACCTTCTCCATTGCGGTTCCGTCGATGTGGATAGGGGGGTGCACCCTCTGCTGTTTCCTGAAGTCCACGAGTGAGAGGGTGAGAGGTTATTTTCCTGGCACCACAATCCCAGAGCCATCACCTCCTCCCTGTAGGCGGTCTCGTCATTGTTGGTAATCAAGCCAACTACTGTTGTGTCGTCTGCAAACTTGATGAATGAGTTGGAGGCGTGCTTGGCCACGCAGTCATGGGTGAACAGGGAGTACAGGAGGGGGCTGAGCACGCACCCTTGTGGGGCCCCAGTTTTGAGGATCAGTGAGGTGGAGATGCTGTTTCCTACCTTCACCAACTGGGGGCGGCCCGTCAGGAAACCAGGACCCAGTTGCACAGGGCGGGGTTCAGACCCAGGGCCTCGAGCTTAATGATGAGCTTGGAGGGTACTAAGTTGTTGAATGCTGAGCTATAGTCAATGAACAGCATTCTTACATAGGTATTCCTCTTGTCCAGATGGGATAGGGCAGCGTGCAGTGTGATGGCGATTACATCGTCTGTGGATCTATTGGGGCGGTAAGCAAATTGAAGTGGGTCTAGGGTGACAGGTAAGGTAGAGGTGATATAATCCTTGACTAGTCTCTCAAAGCACTTCATGATGACAGAGGTGAGTGCTACGGGGCGATATTAATTCAATAAATCGGTATAAAAAAGAAGCCATCCACCTTTGATGGGCTATCAGCAGGACAATAGACTCTTGCTGAGTAAATTTTTATGTACTTGAAATGTATTAAATAATATTTTAGCTATAATAATACTAATTATAATAATACATAAGAAGGATATCAAGGAGGGTAGGAGGAGTGCATGCTGTGTGCTTGTTACAGTATTTGTCTCAAACATGTTCTGTTAGATTACAATATTTTTCTGACCGTTTGGAACAGTTTAAACAACACCACAAGTACAATAACAATTTACAAACAAATATAATCAATCCCATATAGTCTAAAAAGGCATTAAAGTGTTTAATACAGCCACGATTAAAAACAGTTGCATGCATTTGTGAATGGAATTGCTTTAGCTGACATGTTGTGGTTTATTTATTGTTAAATTATTCAAGGATCCCTATGTTATTTTGTTTTGTAACTAAAATCCTTGACTGTATTTAAAGGCATGAATTACTTGTATACTGTGTAATGTGATGAACGAATTAAGGAATGATTGATTGATATATATTGAAGTAGACCTTTAGGCCAATAACACTAAATGAGGACCCACTGTAAGTACATGGGGGCTGCCATCTTTATGCACCTTCGCCATTACAACACAATTTACCTGGATGAGATGAAATACGTGCAGCATTGAGTGAATGTAAAGCAATTACATGAAATGGCGACTGACGAGCCTCTCTATGTTAAACAAATACCTAGCTAATGTTGGGGAAAGTGAAGTTAGCAAGCGCCTGCGAGAGGGAAGCTACCGACACAGACAAACTGTTAACAGCTAGCTAACCTCTATTATTGATATTTCTTCTGGTAACGAATAATTGTTTCTACATAACCAGGAAAATCCAGTGAACTTTATATCAGTATTTAGCAGCTACGTATTATCTATTAACAGGTTATTACTGCGTTCTTACCTAGTGGTTGGCGTCTTTCTGTAAGTATCCGTACACTGCCTTATTGACTACCGGTGGAGCTAGCTGGTAAAGCAAGCTCTTGGCTAAACCCAGTCAGGAGAAGAGCGAAAACGTTTTCTCCCAGAGAAAAGCATTTAATGCAGTTATTCGCTGTTCCTTCAATTAAGTTGTGACCTCCAGTTCTGATATAACTGCTGCTATAGCAGCATCAACACCAACCTCAAGAGCAGCCATTGTTATGATTTTCGACTTCTTCACCCAGTACAGGTGCTCTTCATTGTCGTCATCAACTAAACCAGCCCCACAGATTATCAGAGGACACTAATTGGTCCGGCCATATGGTGGACGGAGGTGAGGGGCTTAAACGGTTTGAATCTGGTCGTGCCCAGACTGCATCCTTGCAGCGAAGAAATAATAACTGGTACCCTGTTTTTGGTCATAATTGTTTGACTGACTTGTAATTGTCACGTCGTGCCCAGACAGAGAAACTCATTTACTGCCCCGTCAAAACAAATAGGCAGTCTTTTGATTGTAAAAATTGTATGTAATATTATTCCAAGTAATTCAAACTGGAAATATATAGTTACTGCTCTTAAGTGTCATATCCATTTAATTCAGTGGTTCGTCTCAATGTAAGGGATCTAATGTAATTTCTGTTAAGTTTGTGTTCTAACTTTTCACTACTTTGAGTTGCTATTGCCTTCTATTGGATATTTTCAACCAGTGCCTTTAAAAACTGTTGGTTTGCGTGATTAACACCAGTCATTTAGGCTTCAAACACTGTGCCAGAAAGGTTCTGAATGGATGTGCTTGTTTTACCTCCCTGAGATATCCAGAGCAGCCGATCCTGGCACGAGTACCCACTTCCTCCCATTGATTGTGGAGAATAGCCTTCCCGTCAGCGTGTGGGAGATGAGAACCATGGAGAACAATAGCAGAGCAGGATGGGACAGGACTGGTGATCTCCCTCCAGACAAACATACCCTGGCCCAAACCCTGCAACTATGACAATCATGGCTGCGTCAGAGACTATACATGCTCAAATATACCCACCCTTGACACAGGTTACATGCCACAAACCTCAATTACCCATTCAGGGAAAACTCCTGGCCCTATGGCAAACACTCGCACAAACACTGCAGAAAGCTTGAGCGCTCCGTTGGTTGTGCTTCCTGTGTGTAGGAACAGCAGACCCAGATTAACCCAAGGGCTCGGACCATGTTCCCAGTGTGCCTCCGCTGTGGCATTAAGTGCTTCCCGCCAAAACAAGGGTGTTCCCTAGACGCCGAACCGATCCCAGATGTACATTTTCACTAAATAGTTGCAGAAATCCTAATCTGGAGTTGCAAGCTGTGTATTCATAAAACAATGCAATTTCTTAGGCAAGGTCGCAGAGGGCTTTCTTTACATTCAGCGCTATGGTAAGCCTTCTCCTAAACGGATCCATTTCTTCCCGCTGTATGGAAGCTGAGGGCTTTGTGTGGCAGGGTACAGGCCCAGCCGTTGCCCCAAACCAAAGCGGCATTTGGGAGAGGGGTCCAAGGCTTCTCAAGCCACCCCATACCCAGCCCGTCAGTGAGAGAGCATACAGGTCACAGCATGTCTGCGTGGGGAGAGTATGGAACGGAGTGTTATGAAGCTGCTTTTGTAAAGTAGTGAGCCTCAACCCAGTGGTTACCATACAAGATTAGTGAACTAAACAAAATACTTGAATGCCATCAGAAAATGTGGAAGACTGCAGACGAGTTAATTAGTCAGTTGACCAACTATGACACCTAGGTTAAAACATTGAATAACAAGTGTGGTATTAAAGTGAACACCATTCAGTTTAAGGAAGCCAATCTTTATTTGTTATTTAGAGCATAAGCAGCATGTGTAGGGATGACAGTCCTCCAGTATCCTTCACACCCCAGCTTTGAGCTGGCTGTTGGGTGGGAGGGGCTTGCCCAGATGGATTCCGACAGACAGGCCAAACTCATTGGCTGAGTGCTTCTCCTGGACATCCTCTTTGAGCTGGAAGCCCCTCCCACCATCAAAGCTGTCAGAGGGTGTGAAAGTAAGCGGTACTTCTCCCAGAAGCCCTTGCAGCCGTGTGCGCCATGCCTCCAGCATGCTGTCCCGAGCATCAGCGGGGATGTGGGGTGGAGCCCAGAAGATCTGAGGAGCCAGAACCTGGAAACCACAGTAGTGCAGGATGCCGTTCTAAAGAGAGGGAATGAACTTATTCAATAACCATGCTAAAGTATATAAAACATGAATTGATTTGTCCAACTGAAGCAGTCCTCCAATCGTTAAAATTAGCACTTTCCAACCTGGAAGTCAAATGCTTATAATAAAAGCAGACATCCAGTGGAGATAACATATAGAAAGCAAAAGCACGTTGCAGTACAGCAGTCTACATGCTGGTAGTGTCAGCCAAGCCTAACATACCTGCAGTGGCCACAGGGTGACATTCATGTCTCCATTGATACCATTGGCACTGAACATAGACGCCTGGGATCCAGTGGTGAAGGACAGCATGGCTTTCTTGTCCTGGAGGGAAACATTGATATGAATGGACCACATAATGGGAGGAACCTTGAAGGAGCATGTAAACCAACCATTTGTGGTGTTATTAAAAGGCCCATTGCAGTAAATGTCTCCTGTGTCATTGTACAACAGCTGATGTAACAGTAAGAGCAAAATCTGAGTCATTTCTTGATCATTGCTGGTTGAAAAAATAATCTACGTAGGCCCTACATGCATCCCCTACCTTGAAGATGCCCTGGCTGTACCTCTTTTCTGAGGTGTAGGCAAATCCCAGTGTGAGCACCCGGTCCATCCAGCCCTTCATGATGGCAGGAACAGTGAACCAGTACATAGGAAACTGAGAGATGAGACACTAGTCAAAAACCAGTACCTGGAATGGGTGCATTTCAGCCACCATCCAAAAAGCACTAAAGGCTCTACACTTAAAATTAGGTTAGGAAAATTGGCTTCATCAACTTTGAGCCTAAGACACTTCACAGTACTGCAGGAGATCACCTGGAATATGACAAGCTCCGCTTCAGAGAGTTTGCGGTGTTCCTCAGTGATATCAGCAGAGAGTCGGCCCTCCTTCCATGCCAGCATGGTCTCCTCCCCATACTGGAAGTGCTCAGCATCCTTCACCTCCCCTGATAAATCATAACAGACTGAGACTAAGAAAGTTGAGGTAGAAAAGAAAAAGCTCTTGCCAACAGAAAATTGTGGTGACCTTAAGCATTTAATAGGCACTCAAGCTTACACACTTATCATTCACTACTGTAATTAAGTAACGCATGGTTTAGACTGTTACCAGTGATGTCATCAACAGTAGCAGAGGCTTTAAACTTCATGGCGTATAGGTCAGACACCTCCACCTTACAGCCCTGAGCAGTCAGAGCTGTCACAGCTGCATCTTTAGCTGCAGCGTTAAATGACCCAGTACTCTGGTGGGCGTACACAATCAGAACCTTCTCGGCTGCAACCAGATCAGATAAGCCACATCAAAGTATTGAAGATAATGCTTTTCTTACTCAATGAAATAAACTCATTTCTTCTAGCATAAAGACAAAGTGAAAATGGCATCTAATCTGGAACACACAAAAGCGCTTAGGACTCTTACAAATAACTCACCCATTTTGTGTGGCATGGTCTTCCGCTTGTGATGAGCTAAGGGTCAAGGTGACTTGGAGGGAAACTAGCTGAGACTGATAGGGCTGAGACTGCTGCTCTTGTAATGCTCTCTGGACCAAACACACCCTCTCACACAGCTGCCTGTCAATCAGCAATCACGCTAATTGTCTGTCAGTCAATCAATCAAGAAGTCTGTCATATCTCTCTCTCCCCAGGAGAATCTCAATTGATTTTGTTCGACTCCTCAGGTCCTCGTGGACTCCCAAACTATATGTGTTGAGTGTTGAAAAGAAATTGAGCTGATTATAGATCAGAGTGTGTTTACATGTGTTGTGGGTGTGTTCGCTATAGGTGCAGATAGGGTTGCAAAGGGAGGGTACATTTTTGGTAACATCCAAAGGTGAAGTTTGGTAACTTTCAAGGATTTTATATAATTTATAACATGACATCTAGTGGCATTTTTCCACCCAGATTATTACAGGTGTCTGTAATTATCTCTGGCCCTCTGTGTGGCCTTATCACATGTAAAATATATAAAATAATACAATACGATGATTTTAAAATAGAAAATATAATGACAAAGCTGTAAAAGATTATCCTAAATATAACCTATCAACTTAGTGAATACCATTGGTGTTTAATATGAGGGTTTCAGCCAGGGGCGGAATTGCCCTATTCCTGGTTGGCCAGTCTGATTGGACCTGTGTTTGCCAGTCTGATCGGACCTGTATATAGCCTTGGTCCATGGCGTTAGAACACTGCATGCACACATACCAACTGAGAAGCAAAAACACCATCTGAGACATTCACAGACCGGGCGCCCTCAGCGCTCACTGTCTGCAGCTGGATGCTTCTAAAAAATACAGGAAAAAGACCAAACAAAACAATGGTGCATAAAGATGGAGGAATTCAGATATGATGTCTATGTTTGAGCACTATCCAAATACTTTTAAAAATACGCCACGTGACATGGTTCAATGTGCTACTTTTCTTTTTTTTTCAAATTGCAGCTGACTTTGAGCTAAAATTGGGATCATCTGCACTGAGTGTACAAAACATTAGGAACACCTGCTCTTTCCATGACAGACTGACCAGGTGAATCCAGGTGAAAGCTATGACCCCTTGCTGCTGTCACCTGTTAAATGCACTTCAATCAGTGTACATGAAGGGGAGGAGACCGATTAAAGAAGGATTTATTTTGTTTTAAGACAATTGTCTTCAGGCAATTGAGGCATGGATTGTGTATGTGTAACATTCAGAATGTGAATGTGAAGATAAAATATTTATGTCTCGTTGAACGGGGTATGGTAGAAGATGCCAGGTGCACTGCTTTGAGTGTGTCAAGAACTGCAACATGCTGGGTTTTTCTCACTGTAATCAAGTTTCCCGTGTTAATCAAGAATGGTCCACCATCCTAAACGAAAGCCTCATGTGAAGCAGACAATGCAGAGTCGTTCTTTGCTGAAGAAAGAAATTGAATGAAAGAGAGTACAGCGAGGAAAAAATGACAGGCAAGTAATCTGTATGCACATGGGCCCAATTCAGACCTGACTTAACCTCTACGGGATCGGTGTCCCGTATACGGGACGGTTGAGCTACCGTGCGCTAATGTGATTAGCATGACTGTTGTAAGTCACAGCAAACTTTCCAGGACATAGACATGTCTTATGTGACCAGAATGCTTAAATTCTTGTTAATTTTACTGCACTGTTCAATTTACAGTAGCTATTACAGTGAAAGAATACCATGCTATTGTTTGAGGAAAGTGCAAAACAACAACAAAATGTATCATGCAACTGGTTTGATATATTCACCTCTGAAGGTAAATAATGTACTTACATATCTTGCTCTGATTTGTCATCCTAAGGGTCCCAGAGATAAAATGTAGCATAGTTTTGCTTGATGAAATCAATTTTTATATTCAAATGTAGGAACTGGGTTCTACAGTTTGAACACCTGCCGTCTCTGGCTCCACACCGACCCCGCCCGGCCATCTAGAAAGTTACTGTATAAGCTAATGATCCATCATGTATGACATTCCTGGGAGTGTGTAAACTTACATTTTGTATTACCATATCATTTTTGTATGTTCTCTATAGTTATGTTCTTGAAAATGTATCAATTGACCAGACTTGATACAAAATAGTCCAGTATTAAAATGCTTCACTGGATCAATCTGAAACTTTTCACACACACTGCTTCCATCTAGTGGCCAAAATCTAATTTGAGCCTAAACTGCAATATTATATTGTGGCCTTTCTCTTGCATTTCAACTTCAAAGTGTTTCCTTTCAAATGGTATCAAGAATATGCATATCCTTGCTTCAGATCCTGAGCTACAGGCAGTTAAATTTGGGTATGTCATTTTAGGCGAAAATGGAAAAAAA